>NW_028227331.1:262586-388369 GCF_978045245.1 Mus caroli | reverse complement strand
TGGAAAATGAGAATAATCACACTGTAGGACCCAGATTTGGAAAAAAAAAATTGAAAAACGTCGAAAATGAGAAAATAACTCTGTAGGACCCAGAATATGTCGAGAAACCCTGAAAAACGTGAAAATTAAAAATTCACACTCTCGGTCACAGAATATGGCGAGAAATACTGAAAAACATGGAAAATTAAAAATTCACACCGAAGGACCTGGAATATGTCAACAAAACCTGAAAACGTGGAAATGAGAAAATCACACTGTAGGACCCAGAATATGTCGAGAAACCCTGAAAACGTGGAAAATTAAAAATACACGCTGTAGGACACAGAATATGGTGAGAAACCCTGAAAAAAGAAGAAAATTAAAACCTCACACTGAAGGACCCCAAATATGGCGATTAAACCTGAAAAAGGTGGAAAATGAGAAAATCACACTGTAGGACCCAGAATTATGAAAAAACTTGAAAAACGTGGAAAATGTGAAAATCACACTGTAGGACAGAGAATATGCGGAGAAACCCTGAAAACGTGGAAAATTAAAAATACACGCTGTAGAACCCAGAATATGGCGAGAAAACCTGAGAAAAGTAGAAAATTACATACTCACACTGAAGGACTCCAAATTTGGTAGAAAACCTGATAAAGGTGGAAAATGAGAAAATCACACTGTAGCACCCAGAATTAAAAAAAAAAAAAAAAACGTGAAAAACGTGGAAAATGAGAAAATCACACTGCAGAACACAGATAATGCTGAGAAACCCTGAAAAACGTGGAAATGAGAAAATCACACTGTAGGACCCAGAATTGGAAAAAAACTTGAAAAACTTGTAAAATGAGAAAATCACACTGTAGGTCCCAGAATATGGCGAGAAACCCCGAAAAACATGCAAAATTAAATATAAACGCTGTAGGACCCAGAATAAGGCAAGAAACCCTGTAAAAAGTAGATAATTAAAAACTCACACTGAAAGACCTGGAATATGGCGACAAAACCAGAAAAACATGGAAAATTAATAACTCACACTCAAGGATTTGGAATATAGGGAGAAAACCTTAAAAATGTGGAAAATTATCAACTCACTCAGAAAGACCTGGAATATGGCCAGAAAACCTGAAAAACGTGGAAGGACATAGAATATGGCGAGAAATCTTGAAAAAGGTAGAAAATTAAAAATTCACACTGTAGGACCCAAAATATGTTGAGAAACCCTGAAAAACGTGGAAAATTAAAAACTCACACTGAAGGACTTGGAATATGATGAAAAACCCTGAAAAAAGTGGAAAATTAAAAATTCCCACTTAAGGACATAGAATATGGCAAGAAACCCTGAAAAAGTGGAAAAACAGAAATTCCCACTGTAGGACCCAAAATTGCGAAAATAACTTGAAAAGGGGGGAAAATGAGAAAAACATACTGTAAGACCCAGAATATGCGAGAAAACCCTGAAAAACGTGAAAAGTAAAAATTCACAAGGTCAGACCTAGAACATGAAGAGAAACCATGAAAAAAGTGGAAAATTAAAAATTCACACTGTGTTACCCAGAATATGGGGAGAAACACTGAAAAATGTGGAAAATTAAAAATTTACACTGAAGGACCTGGAATATGGCACAAAAACCTGAAAAACTTGGAAATGAGAAAATCACACTGTAGGACCCAGAATATGATGAAAACACCTGAAAAACATGGAAAATTAAAAATTCACACTGAAGGACCCGGAATATGGCTACAAAACCAGAAAAAATAAAAACTCACACTGAAGGACCCAGAATATGGCGAGATAACCTGAAAAAAGTAGAAAATTAAAAATTCACACTGAAAGACCCCGAATATGGCGAGAAAACCTGAAAGGTGGAAAATGAGAATAATCACACTGTAGGACCCAGAATTGGGAAAAAACATGAAAAATATCGAAAATGAGAAAATCACACTGTAGGACCCAGAATATGCCGAGAAACCCTGAAAAAGTACAAAATTAAAAACTCACACTGAAGGACCCCAAATATTGCGATTAAACCTGAAAAAAGTGGAAAATGAGAAAATCACACTGTATTACCCAGAATATGGCAAGAAATACTGAAAAACCTAGAAAATTAAAAATTCACACTGAAGGACGTGGAATATGGCTAGAAAACCTGAAAAACATGGAAATGAGAAAATCACACTGTAAGACCCAGAATATAACGAAAAAACCTGAAAAACGTGGAAAATAAAAAATTCACACTGAAGGACCCGGAATATGTCGAGAAACCCTGAAAAACGTGAAAATTAAAAATTCACACTGAAGGACCCAGAATATGTCGAGAAAACCTGAAAAACGAGGAAAATTAAAACCTCACACTGAAGGATCCCGAATATGGCGAGAAAACCTGAAAAAGTTTAAAAATGATAATAATCACACTGTAGGACCCAGAATTGCGAAAAAATTTGTAAAAAGTCCCAAATGAGAAAATCACACTGTAGGACCCAGAATATGGCGAGAAACCCTGAAAAAAGTAGAAAATTAAAAACTCCCACTGAAGGACGCCGAATATGGAGAGAAAACCTGAAAAAGGTGGAAAATGAGATAATCACAGTGTAGAACCAAGAATATGCCACGAAACCCTGAAAAACGTGGAAAATTAAAAATATACACAATAGGACCCAGAATATGGCAAGAAAACCTGAAAAAATTAGAAAATTAAAAACTCACACTGAAGGACCCAAAATATGGCGAGGAACCCTGAAAGGTGGAAAATGAGAAATCACAGTGATTAACGAAAAAACTTGAAAAACGTCGAAAATGAGAAAATCACAGTGGAGGACCCAGAATATGCCTAGAAACACTGAATACATGAAAATTAAAAATTCACACTGTATTTCCCAGAATATGGCAAGAAATACTAAAAAACGTGGAAAAGTAAAAATTCACACTGAAGGACCTGGAATATGGCAAGAAAACCAGAAAAACAAGGAACATTAAAAATTCACAATGAAGGACCCAGAATATGGCGAAAAACCCTGAAAAATGTAGAAAATTAAAAGCTCACACTGAAGGACCCCAAATATGGCGAAAAAAACCTGAAAAAGGTGGAAAATGAGAAAACCACACTGTAGGTCCTAGAATTACGAAAAAACTTGAAAAACTAGGAAATTAGAAACTCACACTGAAGGACCCCGAATATGGCGAGAAAACCTGAAAAAAGGTGGAAAATGAGAAAATCACACTGTAGGAACCAGAATTGCGAAAAAAACTTGAAAACCGTCGAAAATAAAAAAAAAAATCACACTGTAGGACCCAGAATATGCGGAGAAACCCTTGAAAAACGTGGAAAAATAAAATACACGCTGTAGGAACCAGAATATATTGAGAAACCCTGAAAAAGTAGAAAATCAAAAACTCACACTGAAGGACCCCAAATACGGGGAGAAATCCTGAAAAACGTGGAAATGAGAAAATCACACTCTAGGACCAAGAATATGACGAAAAAATCTGAAAAACCAGGAAAATTAAAAATTCACACTGAAGGACCGGGAATATGGCAAGAAAACCTGAAAAACGAGGAAAATTAAAAACACAAACTGAAGGACCCGGAATATGGCGAGAAAACATGAAAAACATGGAAAATTAAATATTCACACTGAAGGACCCAGAATATGCTGAGAAAACCTGAAAAAGTTGGATAATGAGCATTTCACAGTGTAGGACACAGAACATGACGAAAAAAAACTTAAAAACGCTTAAAATTAAAAATTCACACTGTAGGACCAGAATATGGCGAGAAACCCAGAGAAACGTGGAAAATTTAAAAATCACACTGTAGGACACAGAATATGGCGATTAACCCTGTAAAAAGTAGAATATTAAAAACTCACACTGAAGTACCCCGAAAATGGCAAGAAAACCTGAAAATGGTGGAAAATGAGAAAATCACACTGTAGGATCCAGAATTGCGAAACAAAAAACTTGAAAAATGTCAAAAATGAGAAAATCACACTGTAGGACCCAGAATAGGCCGAGTAACCCTGAAAAACGTGGAAAATTAAAAATACACGCTGTAGGACCCAGAATATGGCAAGAAACCCTGAAATAATTAGAAAATTAAAAACTCACACTGAAGGACCCGGAATATGGCGAGAAAACCTGAAAAAGGTGGAAAATGAGAAAATCACACTGTAGGTCCCAGAATTACGAAAAAACTTTAAAAACGTGGAAAATGAGAAAATCACTCTTCAGGACCCAAAATATGCCAAGAAACCGTGAAAAACGTGAAAATTAAAAATTCACACTGTCAGACCCACATTATGGCGAGAAACCTTGAAAAAAATTGGACAATAAAAATTCACACTGTATTACCCAGAATACGGCCAGCAACCCTGAAAAAAGTAGATAACTATAAACTCACACTGATGGACGAGGATATGGCTAGAAAACATGAAAAAGGTGGAAAATGAGAAAATCACACTGCAGGACCCAGAATATGCTGAGAATCCCTGAAAATCGTGGAAAATTAAAAATTCACACTGAAGGACCCGGAATTTGGCGAGAAAACCTGAAAAACGAGGAAAATTAAAAATTCACACTGTATTACCCAAAATATGGGGAGAAATACTGAAAAACGTGGAAAATTAAAAATTCACACTGCAGGACCTGGAATATGGCAAGAAATCCTGAAAAACTTGGAAACGAGAATATCACACTGTAGGACCCAGAATATGATGAAAAAACCTGGAAAACGTGGAAAATTAAAAATTCACACTGAAGGAATCAGAATATGGCGAGAAAACCTGAAAAAACGAGGAAAATTAAAAACTCACACTGTAGGACCTAGATTATGGCGAGATAACCTGAAAAAGGTAGAAAATGAGAAAATCACATGTAGGACCCAGAATTGTGAGAAAACCTGAAAAAGGTTGAAAACGAGAAAATAACACTGCAGGAGCCAGAATATGCTGAGAAAACCTGAAAAACATTGAAAATTAAATATTCACACTATAGGACCCTGAATATGGCGAGAAACACTGAAAAAGGAAAAAAACGAGAAAATCACACTGTAATAATCAGAATATGACGAAATAACTTAAAAACGTGGAAAATTTAAAATTCACACTGTAGTACCCAGAATATGGCAAGAAAACCTTAAAAACTAGAAATTAAAAAACTCACACTGAAGGACCCCAAATATGGCGAGAAAACCTGAAAAACATGGAAATGAAAAAATCACACTGTAGAACCAGATTATGACGAAGAAACCTGAAAAATGTGGAAAAATAAAAATTCACACTCAAGGACCCGGATATAGCGAGCAAAACTGAAAAATGAGGAAAATTAAAATCTCACACTGAAGGACCCAGAATATGGCGAGAAAACCTGTAAAACCTAGAAAATTAAATATTCACACTGGAGGACACAGAATATTTCGAGAAACTCTGTAAAATCTTGAAAATTAAAAATTCACTCTAAAGGACCAGAATATGGCAAGAAACCTTGAAAAACGTGGAAAATTAAAAATTCACACTGAAGAACCTGGAATATGGCAAGAAAATAAGAAAAACGTGGAAATGAGAAAATCACACTGTATGACCTTGAATATGGCGAGAAAACCTGAAAAACGAGGAAAATTAAAAACTCACACTGAAGGACCCAGAATATGGCGAGCAAACCTGAAAAACATGGAAAATTAAATATTCACAAAGTAGAACCCAGGATAGGGAGAGAAACACTGAAAAAAGTGGAAAATTAAAAATTCACACTCTAGGAACAGAATATGGCAAGAAAACTTGAAAAACGTGGAAAATCGAAAATTCACACTGTAGGACTCAGAATATGCCGAGAAGACCTGAAAAAGTTGGAAAATGAGAAAATCACACTGAAGGACCCAGAATATGACGAAAAAAACTTAAAAAAGGTTTAAAATTAAAAATTCATACTGTAGGACACAGAACATGGCAAGAAAACCTGAAAAACGTGAAAAATTTAAAATTCACACTGTAGGATGCAGAATATGGCGAGAAACACTGAAAAAAGTAAAAAATTTAAATCTCACACTGAAGGACCCTGAATATGTCGAGAAAACCTGAAAAAGGTGGAAAATGAGAAAATCACACTATAGGACCCAGAATATGCCGAGAAACCCTGAAAAATGTGCAAAATTAAACATACACGCTGTAGGACCCAGAATATGGCAACAAACCATGAAAAAACTAAAAAACTAAAAACTCACACTGAAGGACCACGAATATGGTGAGAAAACATGAAAAAGGTGGTTAATGACAAAATCAACTGTAGGACCCAGAATATGATGAAAAAAACTTAAAAACGATTAAAATTAAAAATTCACACTGTAGGACCCCGAATATGGTGAGAAAATCTGAAAATGTTTAAAAATGAGAAAAATACACTGTAGGACCCAGAATATGCTGAGAAACCCAGAAAAACGAGGAAAAATAAAAATATGCTTTGAAGGAGCCAGATTATGACAGGAAACCCTGAAAAAAGTAGAAAATTAAAAACTTACACGGAAGGACCCTGAATATGGCAAGAATACCTGAAAAAGGCGGAAATAGAGAATAATCACACTGTAGGACACAGAATTGCGAAAAAACATGAAAAACGTAGAAAATGAGAAAATCACACTGTAGGACCCAGAATTACGAAAAAATTTATAAAACGTGGAAAATGAGAAAATCACACTGCAGGACCTAGAATATGCTGAGTAACCCTGAAAAACATGAAAATTAAAAATTCACACTGTCGGACACAGAATATGGCGAGAATCCATGAAAAAAGTGGAAAATTAAAAATTCACACTGTATTACCCAGAATATGGCGAGAAATACTGAAAAACATGGAAAATTAAAAATTCACCCTGAAGGACCTGGAATATGGCAAGAAAACCTGAAAAACGAGAAAATGAGAAAAATCACACTGTAGTACCCAGAATATGACGAAAAAACCTGAAAAACGTGTAAAATTAAAAACTCACACTGAATGACCCAGAATATGGCAAGAAAACCTGAAAAAAGTAAAAAACTAAAAATTCACACTGAAAGACCCCGAATATGGCGAGAAAACCTGAAAAAGGTGGAAAATGAGAATAAATGACTGTAGGACCCAGAATTGCGAAAAAACTTGAAAAACTTCGAAAATGAGAAAATCACACTTTAGGACCCAGAATATGCCGAGAAACCCTGAAAAACGTGGAAAATTGAAAATACGTTCTGTTGGACCCAGAATATGGTGAGAAACCGGAAAAACGTGGTAAATTAAAAATACACTCTGTTGGACCCAGAATATGGCAAGAAACCCTGCAAAAGGTGAAAAATGAGAAAATCACACTGTAAGACCCAGAATTACGAAAAAACCTGAAAAACTTGGAAAATGAGAAAATCACACTGCAGGAAACAGAATATGCCGAGAAACCCTGAAAAACGTGGAAAATTAAAAATTCACACTGAAGGACCCGGAATATAGCGAGAAAACCTGAAAAAGGTGGAAAATGAGAAAATCACATGTAGAACCCAGAATAGCGAAAAAACTTGAAAAAGGTGAAAAATGAGAAAATCACACTGCAGGACCCAAAATATGCTGAGAAACCCTGATAATTATGGAAAATTAAATGTTCGCACTGTAGGACCCAGAATATGCCTAGAAACCCTTGAAAAACTTGGAAAAATAAAATACACTCTGTAGGAACCAGAATATATTGAGAAACCCTGAAAAAGTAGGAAATCAAAAACTCACACTGAAGGACCCCGAATATGGGGAGAAATCCTAAAAAACGTGGAAATGAGAAAATCACACTCTAGGACCCAGAATATGACGAAAAAACCTGAAAAACATGGAAAATTAAAAATTCACACTGAAGGTCCGGGAATATGGTGAGAAAACCTGAAAAACGAGGAAAATTAAAAACACAAACTGAAGGACCCAGAATATGGCGAGAAAACATGAAAAACATGGAAAATTAAATATTCACACTGTAGGACCCAGAATATGGCGAGAAACACTGAAAAAGGAGGAAAATGAGAAAATCACACTATAGGACCAGAATATGGCAAGAAACCTTGAAAAACGTGGAAAATTAAAAATTCACAATGTAGGACCCAGAATATGCTGAGAAAATCTGAAAAAGTTGGATAATGAGAATATCAAACTGTAGGACCCAGAACATGACGAAAAAAACTTAAAAACGTTTAAAATTAAAAAATCAAACTGTAGGACCTGAATATGGCGAGAAACCCTGAGAATCGTGGAAAATTTAAAAATCACACTGTAGGACGCAGAATATGGCGATTAACCCTGTAAAAAGTGGAATATTAAAAACTCACACTGAAGTACCCCGAAATTGGCAAGAAAACCTGAAAAAGGTGGAAAATGAAAAAAATCACACTGTAGGACCCAAAATATGCTGAGTAACCCTGAAAAACTTGGAAAATTAAAAATACACGCTGTAGGACCCAGAATATGGCAAAAAACCCTGAAAGAATTAGAAAATTAAAAACTCACACTGAAGGAACCGGAATATGGCAAGAAAACCTGAAAAAGTGGAAAGTCTCTCTCTGTCTCTCTCTCTATGTCTCTCTCTGTCTCTCTCTTTCTCTATCTCTGTCTCTCTCTATTTTTCTCTGTCTCTATCTGTCTCTCTCTCTGTCTCTCTCTGTCTCTCTCTCTCTCTGTCTCTCTCTTTCCCTCTCTCTGTCTCTCTCTGTCTCTATCTCTGTCTCTCTCTGTCTCTCTCTGTCACTCTGTCTCTCTCTGTCTCTCTCTGTCCCTCTCTGTCTCTCTCTGTGTCTTTCTTTGTCTCTCTCTGTCTCTCCCTGTCTCTCTCTGTCTCTCTCTTTATGTCTCTCTCTGTCTCTCTCTTTCTCTCTCTCTGTATCTCTCTGTCTCTCTTTGTCTCTCTCTGTGTCTTTCTTTGTCTCTCTCTGTCTCTCTTTGTCTCTCTCTGTAACTCTCTCTATGTCTCTCTCTGTCTCTCTCTTTCTCTATCTCTGTCTCTCTCTGTTTCTCTCTGTCTCTATCTCTCTGTGTGTCTCTTTCTTTCTTTCTCTCTGTCTCTATCTCTTTCTCTCTATGTCTCTCTCTGTCACTCTGTCTCTCTCTGTCTCTCTCTGTCTCTCTCTGTCTATCTGTCTCTCTCTGTCTCTCTCTGTCTCTCTCTCTCTGTCTCTCTCTGTCTCTCTCTGTGTCTTTCTTTGTCTCTCTCTGTCTCTCTGTCTCTCTCTGTCTCTCTCTGTGTATCTCTCTCTCTCTCTCTGTCTCTCTCTGTCTATCTCTGTCTCTCTCAATGTATCTCTCTCTCTATGTCTCTCTCTGTGTCTTTCTTTGTCTCTCTCTGTCTCTCTGTGTGTCTCTCTCTGTCTCTCTCTCTATCTCTGTCTCTCTCTGTCTTTCTCACTCTGTCTCTGTCTCTCTCTGACTCTCTCTGTCTCTCTCTTTCTCTCTGTCTCTCTCTGTCTCTATCTCTGTCTCTCTCTGTCCTTCTGACTCTTTCTGTCTCTCTCTGTCTCTCTCTCTGTCTCTCTCTGTCTCTCTCCTTCTCTCTCTCTGTCTCTCTCTTTCCCTCTCTCTGTCTCTCTCTGTCTCTCTCTGTCTCTCTTAGTCTCTCTCTGTGTCTTTCATTGTCTCTCTCTGTCTCTCTCTGTCTTTCGGTGTCTCTCTCTCTGTCTCTCTCTGTCTCACTCTCTGTCTCTCTCTGTCTCTATCTCTGTCTCTCTCTGTCTCTCTCTGTCTGTCTCTGTCTGTCTATGTCTAACTCTGTCTCTATCTGTGTCTCTCTGTGTCTCTCTCTGTGTCTCTCTGTGTCTCTCTGTCTCTCTCTGTGTCTCTCTCTGTCTCTCTCTGTCTCTATCTCTGTCTCTCTCTGTCTCTCTATGTCTCTCTCAATGTATCTCTCTGTCTCTATATGTCTCTCTCTGTGTCTTTCTTTGTCTCTCTCTGTCTCTCTCTTTCTGTGTCTCACTCTGTCTCTCTCTGTCTCTCTCTCTGTCTCTGTCTCTGTCTCTCTCTCTGTCTCTCTCTGTCTCTCTCTCTAACTCTGTCTCTCTCTGTATTTCTCACTCTGTCTCTGTCTCTCTCTGTCCCTCTCTCTGTCTCTCTCTGTCTCTATCTCTGTCTCTCTCTGACTCTCTCTGTCTCTCTCTTTCTCTCTGTCTCTCTCTGTCTCTTTGTGTCTCTCTCTATCTCTCTCTGTCTCTCTCTGTCTCTCTCTGTCTCTCTCTGTCTCTCTTAGTCTCTCTCTGTGTCTTTCATTGTCTCTCTCTGTCTCTCTCTGTCTTTCGGTGTCTCTCTCTCTGTCTCTCTCTGTCTCACTCTCTGTCTCTCTCTGTCTCTATCTCTGTCTCTCTCTGTCTCTCTCTGTCTGTCTCTGTCTGTCTATGTCTATCTCTGTCTCTCTCTGTGTCTCTCTGTGTCTCTCTCTGTCTCTCTCTGTCTCTATCTCTGTCTCTCTCTGTCTCTCTATGTCTCTCTCAATGTATCTCTCTGTCTCTCTCTGTCTCTCTCTGTCTCTCTCTGTCTCTCTTAGTCTCTCTCTGTGTCTTTCATTGTCTCTCTCTGTCTCTCTCTGTCTTTCGGTGTCTCTCTCTCTGTCTCTCTCTGTCTCACTCTCTGTCTCTCTCTGTCTCTATCTCTGTCTCTCTCTGTCTCTCTCTGTCTGTCTCTGTCTGTCTATGTCTATCTCTGTCTCTCTCTGTGTCTCTCTGTGTCTCTCTCTGTCTCTCTCTGTCTCTATCTCTGTCTCTCTCTGTCTCTCTATGTCTCTCTCAATGTATCTCTCTGTCTATGTCTCTCTCTGTGTCTTTCTTTGTCTCTCTCTGTCTCTCTCTTTCTGTGTCTCACTCTGTCTCTCTCTGTCTCTCTCTCTGTCTCTGTCTCTGTGTCTCTCTCTGTCTTTCTCTGTCTCTATCTCTATCTCTCTCTGTCTCTCTCTGTCCTTCTGACTCTTTCTGTCTCTCTCTGTCTCTCTCTCTGTGTCTCTCTGTGTCTCTCTGTCTCTCTCTATGTCTTTCATTGTCTCTCTCTGTCTCTCTCTGTCTATCTCTCTGTCTCTCTGTCTCTCTCTGTCTCTCTCTGTCTCTATCTCTGTCTTTCTGTCTCTCTATGTCTCTCTTAATGTATCTCTCTGTCTCTGTATGTCTCTCTCTGTGTCTTTCTTTGTCTCTCTCTGTCTCTCTCTCTCTCTCTGTGTCTCACTCTGTCTCTCTCTCTGTCTCTGTCTCTGTCTCTCTCTCTGTCTCTCTCTGTCTCTCTCTGTCTCTCTCTCTAAATCTGTCTCTCTCTGTATTTCTCACTCTGTCTCTGTCTCTATCTGTCTCACTTTCTGTCTCTCTCTGTCTCTATCTCTGTCTCTCTGTCTCTCTCTGTCTCTCTCTGTCCTTCTGTATCTTTCTGTCTTCTCTGTCTCTCTCTCTGTTTCTCTCTGTCTCTCTCTGTCTCTCTGTGTCTTTGTTTGTCTCTCTCTGTCTCTCTGTGTCTCTCTCTCTGTCTCTCTCTGTCTCTCTCTGTCTCTATCTCTGTCTCTCTCTGTCTCTCTCTGTCTGTCTCTGTCTCCCTGTGTCTCTTTCTCTGTCTCTCTCTCTGTCTCTCTGTGTTTTTCTTTGTCTCCCTGTGTCTCTTTCTCTGTCTCTCTCTCTGTCTCTCTGTGTTTTTCTTTGTCTCTCTCTGTCTCTCTCTGTTTCTCTCTCTGTCTCACTCTGTCTCTCTCTGTCTCTCTCTGTCTCTCACTCTGTCTCTCTCTCTGTCTCTCTCTCTGTCTCTCTCTCTGTCTCTCTCTATGTCTCTCTCTCTTTCTCACTCTGTGTATCTCTTTCTCACTCTGTGTCTCTCTCTGTCTAACTCTGTTTCTCTCTCTGTCACTCTGTCTCTCTCTGTCTCTCACTGTCTCTCTCTGTCTCTCTCTGTCTATCTGTCTCTCTCTGTCTCTCTCTGTCTCTCTCTCTGTCTCTCTGTCTCTCTCTGTCTCTCTCTGTCTCTCTCTGTCTCTATCTCTGTCTCTCTCGGTCTCTCTCTGTCTCTCTCTGTCTGTCTTTGTCTCCCTGTGTGTCTCTCTGTGTGTCTCTCTGTGTCTCTCTGTCTCTCTCAATGTATCTCTCTGTCTCTCTATGTCTCTCTCTGTTTTCTTTGTCTCTCTCTGTCTCTCTCTGTTTCTCTCTGTGTCTCTCTCTGTCTCTCTCTCTACCTCTGTCTCTCTCTGTCTTTCTCACTCTGTCTCTGTCTCTCTCTGTCTCTATCTCTGTCTCTCTCTGACTCTCTCTGTCTCTCTCTTTCTCTCTGTCTCTCTCTGTCTCTCTCTGTCTCTCTCTCTGTATCTCTCTGTCTCTCTCTGTCTCTCTCTCTGTGTCTCTCTCTTTCTCTGTCTCTATCTCTGTCTCGCTCTGTCTCTCTCTGTGTCTTTCTTTGTCTCTCTCTGTCTCTCTCTGTCTCACTCTCTGTCTCTCTCTGTCTTTCTCTGTCTCTCTCTGTGTCTCTCTCTGTCTTTCTCTGTCTCTATCTCTGTCTCTCTCTGTCTCTCTCTGTCCTTCTGACTCTTTATGTCTCTCTCTGTCTCTCTCTGTATCTCTCTGTCTCTCTCTGTCTCTCTCTGTGTCTTTCATTGTCTCTCTCTGACTCTCTCTGTCTCTCTCTGTCTCTCTCTGTCTCTCTCTGTCTCTCTCTTTCTCTATCTCTGTCTCTCTCTGTCTGTCTCTGTCTGTCTCTGTCTTTCTCTGTCTCTCTCTGTCTCTCTCTCTGTCTCTCTCTGTGTCTCTCTGTGTCTCTCTCTGTCTCTCTCTGTGTCTCTCTGTGTCTCTCTCTGTCTCTCTCTGTGTCTCTCTGTGTCTCTCTGTCTCTCTCTGTGTCTCTCTCTGTCTCTCTCTGTCTATCTCTGTCTCTCTCTGTCTCTCTCAATGTATCTCTCTGTCTCTCTATGTCTCTCTCTGTGTCTTTCTTTGTCTCTCTCAGTCTCTCTCTCTCTCTCTGTCTCACTCTGTCTCTCTCTCTGTCTCTCTTTGTCTCTCTCTCTGTATCTCTCTGTCTCTCTCTGTCTCTGTCTCTCTCTGTCTCTCTCTCTGTGTCTCTCTCTGTCTTTCTTTTTCTCTATCTATATCGCTCTCTGTCTCTCTCTGTGTCTTTTTTTGTCTCTCTCTGTCTCTCTCTGTCTCTCTCTGTCTCTCTCTGTCTCTCTTAGTCTCTCTCTGTGTCTTTCATTGTCTCTCTCTGTCTCTCTCTGTCTTTCAGTGTCTCTCTCTCTGACTCTCTCTGTCTCACTCTCTGTCTCTCTCTGTCTCTATCTCTGTCTCTCTCTGTCTCTCTCTGTCTGTCTCTGTCTGTCTATGTCTATCTCTGTCTCTCTCTGTGTCTCTCTGTGTCTCTCTCTGTGTCTCTCTGTGTCTCTCTGTCTCTCTCTGTGTCTCTCTCTGTCTCTCTCTGTCTCTATCTCTGTCTCTCTCTGTCTCTCTCTGTCTCTCTCAATGTATCTCTCTGTCTCTCTATGTCTCTCTCTGTGTCTTTCTTTGTCTCTCTCTGTCTCTCTCTTTCTGTGTCTCACTCTGTCTCTCTCTGTCTCTCTCTCTGTCTCTGTCTCTGTCTCTCTCTCTGTCTCTCTCTGTCTCTCTCTCTAACTCTGTCTCTCTCTGTATTTCTCACTCTGTCTCTGTCTCTCTCTGTCCCTCTCTCTGTCTCTCTCTGTCTCTATCTCTGTCTCTCTCTGACTCTCTCTGTCTCTCTCTTTCTCTCTGTCTCTCTCTGTCTCTTTGTGTCTCTCTCTATCTCTCTCTGTCTCTCTCTGTCTCTATCTCTGTCTCTCTCTGTCTCTCTCTGTCTGTCTCTGTCTCTCTGTGTCTCTCTCTCTGTCTCTCTCTGTGTCTCTCTCTGTGTGTCTCTGTCTCTCTCTGTTTCTCTCTCTGTCTCTCTCTGTCTCTAACTCTGTCTCTCTCTGTCTCTCTGACTCTCTCTGTATCTCTCTGTCTCTCTCTGTCTCTCTGTGTGTTTTTCTTTGTCTCTCTCTGTCTCTCTCTGTCTCTCTCTCTGTCTCTCTCTGTCTCTCTCTGTCTCTCTGTGTTTTTCTTTGTCTCTCTCTGTCTCTCTCTGTGTCTCTTTCTGTCTCACTCTGTCTCTCTCTGTCTCTCTCTGTCTCTCTCTCTGTCTCTCTCTCTGTCTCTCTCTGTCTCTCTCTCTTTCTCACTCTGTGTATCTCTGTCTCTCTCTGTGTCTCTCTCTGTCTCACTCTGTCTTTCTCTGTCTCTCTCTGTCTCTCTCTCTGTCTCTCTGTCTCTCTTTGTCTCTCTCTGTCTCTATCTCTGTCTCTCTCTGTCTCTCTCTGTCTCTCTCTGTCTGTCTCTGTCTCTCTGTGTGTCTCTCTCTGTGTCTCTCTGTGTCTCTCTCTGTGTCTCTCTCTGTCTCTCTGTCTCTCTCATTGTATCTCTCTGTCTCTCTATGTCTCTCTCTGTCTTTCTTTGTCACTCTCTGTCTCTCTCTGTCTCTCTCTGTCTCTCTATGTGACTTTCAGTGGCCCCACACAGCCTCACATATACTTCTAAAAATTTAAAGAAGGGTGTGGCCACTCTAAAAGCTCAACAATTAACAGCATTGTCTCCTCTTCCAGAGTACCTGGGATCAACTACCAGCAACTATATGGTGGCCAAACTCCAATTCCAGGGGATCAGACAGACAGACATACAGACAGTGATAAAAATGGCAGGCCTGCCTGGTCTTTCTTTCTTTCTTATCCTTTTTAAAAAATGTTTATTTATATATTTATTTATGTATTTATTAGATATAAGTACACTGTAGCTGTCTTCAGACACTCCAGAAGAGGGTGTCAGATTCTGGAGAATCTAAATCCCTCTTATGGTCTGCATATGATGTACATAAACACAGCCTCACATATACTTCTAAAAATTTAAAGATGTGTGGGGCCACTGAGAGGGCTCAACAATTAACAGCATTGTCTCCTCTTTCAGAGAACCTGGGATAAACTACCAGCACCTTATGGTGGCCCATCTCCAGTTCCAGTGGATCAGACAGACAGACAGACAGAGAGACAGAGATAAGGATGGCAGGCCTGCCTGGTCTTTCTTTATTTCTTATACTTTTTAAAAAATGTTTATTTATTTATTTATTTATTTATGTATGTATGTATGTATTAGATATAAGTACACTGTAGCCGTCTTCAGACACTCCAGAAGAGGGTGACAGATTCTAGAGTATCTAAATCCCTCTTATGGTCTGAATATAATGTACATAAACATATAATGTACATAAGCATCACATATACTTCTAAAAATTAAAAATGGGTGGGGCCACTGAAAGGGCTCAACAATTAACAGCATTGTATCCTCTTCCAGAGAACCTGGGATCAACTACCAGCAACTATATGGTGGCCCATCTCCAGTTCCAGGGGATCAGACAGACAGACAGACAGACAGACAGAGATAAGGATGGCAGGCCTGCCTGGTCTTACTTTCTTTCTTATCCTTTTTAAAAAATGTTTATTTATTTATTTATTTATTTATTTATGTATTTATTAGATATAAGTACACTGTAGCTGTCTTCAGACACTCCAGAAGAGGGTGTCAGATTCTGGAGAATCTAAATCCCTCTTATGGTCTGCATATGATGTACATAAACACAGCCTCCCATATACTTCTAAATATTTAAAGATGGGTAGGGCCACTGATAGGGCTCAACAATTAACAGCATTGTCTCCTCTTTCAGAGAACCTGGGATCAACTACCAGCAACTTTATGGTAGCCCATCTCCAGTTCCAGGGGATCAGACAGACAGACAGACAGACAGAGATAAGGATGGCAGGCCTGCCTGGTCTTACTTTCTATCTTATCCTTTTTAAAAAATGTTTATTTATTTATTTATTTACTTATGTATTTATTATATATAAGTACACTGTAGCTGTCTTCAGTCACTCCAGTAGAGGGTGTCAGATTCTGGAGAATCTAAATCCTCTTATAATCTGAATATGATGTACATAAACACAGCCTCACTTATACTTCTAAATATTTAAAGAAGTGTGGGGCCATTGAAAGGGCTCAACAATTAACAGCATTGTCTCCTCTTCCAGAGTACATGGGATCAACTACCAGCAACTATATGGTGGCCCATCTCCAGTTCCAGGGGATCAGACAGACAGACATACAGACAGTGATAAGATGGCAGGCCTGCCTGGTCTTTCTTTCTTTCTTATCCTTTTTAAAAAAATGTTTATTTATATATTTATTTATGTATTTATTAGATATAAGTACACTGTAGCTGTCTTCAGACACTCCAGAAGAGGGTGTCAGATTCTGGAGAATCTAAATCCCTCTTATGGACTGCATATGATGTACATAAACACAGCCTCACATATACTTCTAAAAATTTAAAGATGTGTGGGGCCACTGAGAGGGCTCAACAATTAACAGCATTGTCTCCTCTTACAGGGAACCTGGGATAAACTACCAGCACCTTATGGTGGCCCATCTCCAGTTCCAAGGGATCAGACAGACAGACAGACAGACAGAGAGACAGAGATAAGGATGGCAGGCCTGACTGGTCTTACTTTATTTCTTATACTTTTTTTAAAATGTTTATTTATTTATTTATTTATTTATTTATTAGATATAAGTACACTGTAGCCGTCTTCAGACACTCCAGAAGATGGTGTCAGATTCTGGAGAATCTAAATCCCTCTTATGGTCTGAATATGATGTACATAAACACAGCCTCACATATACTTCTAAAAATTAAAAATGGGTGGGGCCACTGAAAGGGCTCAACAATTAACAGCATTGTCTCCTCTTCCAGAGAACGTGGGATCAACTACCAGCACCTACAAGGTGGCCCATCTCCAGTTCCAGGGGATCAGACAGACAGACAGACAGGCAGAGATAAAGATGGCAGGCCTGCCTGGTCTTTCTTTCTTTCTTATCCTTTTTAAAAAATATTTATTTATTTATTTATTTGTTTATGTATTTCTTAGATATAAGTACACTGTAGCTTTCTTTAGACACTCCAGAGGAGGGTGTCAGATTCTGGAGAATGTAAATCCCTCTTATGGTCTGCATATGATGTACATAAACACAGCCTCACATATACTGAGCTGAGGTGTCACAGGCCAACTGCTGGAATTTCTGAGTACCACCTAGATAGAGAAAAGCTATGCTGTGGTTGCTTAATTTATGTATTTTATTATTTCTATTTGTTGTTTTGTTTTGTTTTATTTGTTTTTAGAGAAGTCCTCTGTCTGTAGCTCTGGCTGACCCAGGACTGCCTACTTGTGTTAATTAGGGTTTCACAGCTGAGAACAGACACCAAGAGCAAGGTAAGGCTTAGAAAACCCTACATTCAGTGGTGACTCAAGCTCTTAATGAGAACACTCTGTAGGCAGAGGCAGTCAGTTTCTGAGTTCGAGGCCACCCTGGTGAAAACAGGGCTAGGGTAGAGGCTAGGGTGAGGAAAGAAAGAAAGAAAGAGAAAGAGAGAGAAAGAAAGAGAGAGAAAGAAAGAGAGAGAAAGAAAGAGAGAGAGAAAGAAAGAGAAAGAGAAAGAAAGAGAAAGAGAAAGAAAGAGAGAGAGAAAGAAAGAGAAAGAGAGAAAGAAAGAGAAAGAGAGAAAGAAAGAGAGAGAGAGAAAGAGAGAGAAAGAAACAGTTTTTATAAAAGTTTTATAAAAAGTGTTAACGTTTTTAAAAATTAAAAAAAAAAATACCAGATCACCATCACACAGCATTGGCTGTCTTCAGGTGTATCCTTTCAGCCTCCAAAACAAAAAACAACGGCTGGTTGTCTTCAGGTGTATCCTATTCTCGAGTCTTATTTCCAACCTTAGAGCTGGGCTGAGCTGCCTCATTATGTAATTGCAAACCTTCCTTGGTTTGTCTTTTCCATTTCTAAGACTAACAGGCCTTTTTCTATTTATTGAATATGCTCATGACTGTCCTTTAGATATAGTAAATATAACTGTTGCTTATAAAACTTGTTTTCTAGGAATTTTTAAAGGGCAATGGCAGAGTTTATTTATAAAAAAATATTTTGCATTTATTTATTTGTGTGAGTGATGAAGCTCAGGTCTTCAAACTCGTCAGGAGGTATGATTACCTCCCCTCTCTCTCAACCCCTCTCTCTCCTCTCTCAATGATTGTGTAAGAATGTTTTGCATGTGTATGCTGTGCCCACAGACTCCAGAACAGAGTATTAGATCCCCTGGAACTGGAGATGGGCCACCATATATAATACTGGTAATTGAGCCCAGGTTCTCTGGAAGAGGAGACAATGCTCTTAATTGTTGAGCCCTCTTTGTAGCCACATCTTTCTTTCTTTCTTTTTTTTTTTTTTTTTGAGTATATGTGAGGCTGTGTTTATATACATCATATGCAGACAATAAGAATGATTTAGATTCTTCAGAATCTGACACCCTCTTCTGGACTGTCTGAAGATAGCTACAGCATACTTAAATATAATAAATAAATAAATCTTTAAAAAGAAAAGGAAAAGTAAAAAAGAAAGAACAGGCCTGCCATATGCATGTTCATAGAGGAAAATGGGAGAGACCCCAATCTAACCTCAGCAGGGTGCTTCCTTCTGGATGGTAGCTCACAGTTTCATCCCAGCAAGACAGGCAAATCACTGAGTTCAAGGACAGTAAGGTTCAGGACAGCCAAGGTTAGGAAGGAAAAGGGTCTATGTTGAGAATACAAACCGACAAAACAACAACTAGGAAAAAGAAGTGACAGTGTAACTTGGGGTAGGGTACCAACAAGAGAAAGCTTTCTGTTACCACTTACAAACACCAGTAGCCTTGCACCCTTCTGCCCAGGTCCCTGCCTTCCTTTCTAGGAATTCTAAGGATGCCAGGGGGTGGGGGAATCCAGATTAACTTTAAAAAAAAAAATACTTGGTCTTTGATGTCTATAGGAAGCCCTTCTCAGTGCCTTTAACTACCACTGAACTTTCAGGGCTGTGACTCAACTGTAACAAGGAACAGGGCTAAGAACCTGCAGCCTTTGAAAACAACTATTTTTTTAAAGTGGGGGACACAAATCAGCAGTAGAACCCCTCAGGTTCAGCCATAATACTTGTTAGGGAAAGAGCCTCAATGTCCGGAGCTGAGGTTTCATGGGTGAACTGCTTCAAGCTCTGAGTATCATTGAAAGAAAGAAAAGATATCATGTGGTTGCTTAATTTATTTATTTTATTATTTCTATTTTTTGTTTTTTTTTTGTTTTGTTTTAGAAAAGGCCTCAGTCTGTAGCTATGGCTGACCTAGGACAGACTACATGTGTTAATTAGGGTTTCACAGCTGAGAAACAGACCATACCTATGTAAGAATTAGAAAACCCAACAGTCAGTGGTGGCTCGAGCTCTTAATGAGAGCACTCTGGAGGCAGAGGCAGTCAGTTTCTGAGTTCGAGGCCAGCCTGGTTAAAGACAGGGATAGGCAGGGCTAGGCAAGGCAGGGCTGGGCTAGGCTAGGCTAGGCAAGGGGCTGGGCTAGTCAAGGCAAGGGACTAGGCTAGGCTACTCAAGGGGCTAGGCAAGACAGACAGACAGAGAGAAAGACAGACAAGGATGGCAGGCCTGCCTGGTTTTTCTTTCTTTCTTATCCCTTTTAAAAAATATTTATTTATTTATTTATTTATTTATTTATTTATGTATTTATTATATATAAGTACACTGTAGCTCTCTTCAGACACTCCAGAAGAGGGTGTCAGATTCTGGAGAATCTATATCCCTCTTATGGTCTGCATATGAAGTACATAAACACAGCCTCACATTTACTTCTAAAAATTTAAAGATGTGTGGGGCCAATGAAAGGGATCAACAATTAACAACATTGTCTCCTCTTATAGAGAACCTGGGATCAACTACCAGCAACTATATGGAGGCCCATCTCCAGTTCCAGGGGATCAGACAGACAGACAGACAGACAAGGATGGCAGGCCTGCCTGGTCTCTCTTTCTTTATTATCCTTTTTAAAAAATGTTTATTTGTTTATTTATGTATTTATTAGATATAAGTACACTGTAGCTATCTTCAGACACTCCAGAAGAGGGTGTCAGATTCTGGAGAATCTAAATCGCTCTTATGGTCTGCATATGATGTACATAAACACAGCCTCACATATACTTCTAAAAATTTAAAGATGGGTGGGGCCACAGAAAGGGCTCAACAATTAACAGCATTGTCTCCTCTTCCAGAGAACCTTGGATAAACTACCAGCAACTATATGGTGGCCCATCTCCAGTTCCAGGGTATCAGACAGAAAGACAGACAGACAGAGATAAGGATGGAGGCCTGCCCGGTCTTTCTTTCTTTCTTATACTTTTAAAAAAATGTTTATTTATTTATTTATTTATTTATTTATTTATTTATTTATGTATTTATTATATATAAGTACAATATAGCTGTCTTCAGACACTCCAGAAGAGGGTGTCAGATTCTGGAGAATCTAAATCCCTATTATGGTCTGCATATGAAGTACATAAACACAGCCTCACATATACTTCTAAAAATTTAAAGATGTGTGGGGCCACTGAAAGGGCTCAACAATTAACAGCATTGTCTCCTCTACCAGAGAACCTGGGATCAACTACCAGCAACTATATGGTGGCCCATCTCCAGTTCCAGGGGATCAGGCAGACAAAGAGACAGACAGACAAGGGTGGCAGGCCTCCCTGGTTTTTTTTTCTTTCTTATCCTTTTTAAAAAATGTTTATTTATTTATTTATGTATTTATTAGATATAAGTACACTGTAGCTGTCTTCAGACACTCCAGAAGTGGGTGTCAGATTCTGGAGAATATAAATCCCTCTTATGGTCTGCATATGATGTACATAAACACAGATTCACATATACTTCTAAAAATTTAAGATGGGTGGGGCCACTGAAAGGGCTCAACAATTAACAGCATTGTCTCTTCTTCCAGAGAACCTGGGATCAACTACCAGCAACTATATGGTGGCCCATCTCCAGTTCCAGGGGATCAGACAGACAGACAGACAGACAGAGATAAAGAGGGCGGCCTGCCTGTTTTTTCTTTCTTTCTTATCCTTTTAAAATAATGTTTATTTATTTATTTATTTATTTATTTATTTATTTATTTATTTATTTATTAGATATAAGTACACTGTAGTTGTCTTCAGACACTCCAGAAGAGGGTGTCAGATTCTGGAGAATCCAAATCCCTCTTATGGTCTGCATATGATGTACATAAACACAGCCTAACATATACTTCTAAAAATTTAAAGATAGGTGGAGCCACTGAAAAGGCTCAACAATTAAAAGCATTGTCGCTTCTTCCAGAGAACCAGGGATCAACTAACAGCAACTATATGGTGGCCCATCTCCAGTTCCAAGGGATCAGACAGACAGACAGACAGACTGACAGAGATAAGGATGGAGGCCTGCCTGGTCTTTCTTTCTTTCTTATACTTTTAAAAAATGTTTATTTATTTATTTATTTATTTATTCATTTATTTATGTATTTATTAGATATAAGTACACTGTAGCTGTCTTCAGACACTCTAGAAGAGGGTGTCATCTTCTGGAGAATCTAAATCCATCTTATGGTCTGCATAGGATGTACATAAACACAGCCTCACATATACTTCTAAATATTTAAAGATGGGTGGGCCCACTGAAAGGGCTCAACAATTAACAGCATTGTCTCTTCTTCCAGAGAACGTGGGATCAACTACCAGCAACTATATGGTGGCCCATCTCAAGTTCCAGGGGATAAGACAGACAGACAGACAGACAGAGATAAGGATGGCAGGCCTGCCTGATTTTTCTTTCTTTCTTATCCTTTTTTAAAAATGTTTATTTATTTATTTATTCATTTATTCATTTATTTATTTATTTATGTATTTATTAGATATAAGTACACTGTAGCTGTCTTCAGACTCTCCAGAAGAGGGTGTCAAATTCTGGAGAATCAATATCCCTCTTATGGTCTGCATATGATGTACATGAACAGAGCCTCACATATACTTCTAAAAATTTAAAGATGGGTGGGGCCACTGAAAGGGCTCAACAATTAACAGCATTTTCTCCTCTTCCAGAGAACCTGGGATCAACTACCAGCAACTATATGGTGGCTCATCTCCAGTTCCAGGGTATCTGACAGATAGACAGACAGACAGACAGACAGACAGACAAGGTGGCAGGCCTGCCTGGTCTTTCTTTCTTATTCTTTTTAAAAAATGTTTATTTATTTATTTATGTATTTATTAGATATAAGTACACTGTAGCTGTCTTCAGACACTCTAGAAGAGGGTGTCATATTCTGGAGAATCTAAATCCCTCTTATGGTCTGCATATGATGTACACAAACACAGCCTCACATATACTTCTAAAAATTTAAAGATGGGTGGGCCCACTGAAAGGGCTCAACAATTAACACCATTGTCTCCTCTTCCAGAGAAGGTGGGATCAACTACCAGCAACTATATGGTGGCCCATCTCCAGTTCCACGGGATCAGACAGACAGACATACAGACAGTGATAAGGATGGCAGGCCTGCCTTGTCTTTCTTTCTTTCTTTCTTTCTTATCCTTTTTTAAAAAAAATGTTTATTTATATATTTATTTATGTATTTATTAGATATAAGTACACTGTAGCTGTTTTCAGACACTCCAGAAGAGGGTGTCAGATTCTGGAGAATCTAAATCCCTTTTATGGTCTGCATATGATGTACATAAACGCAGCCTCACATATACTTCTAAAAATTTAAAGATGTGTGGGGCCACTGAGAGGGCTCAACAATTAACAGCATTGTCTCCTCTTTCAGAGAACCTGGGATAAACTACCAGCACCTTATGGTGGCCCATCTCCAGTTCCAGTGGATCAGACAGACAGACAGACAGACAGAACGAGATAAGGATGGTAGGCCTGCCTGGTCTTTCTTTTTTTCTTATCCGGTTTAAATAATGTTTATTTATTTATTTATTTATTTATGTATTTATTAGATATAAGTACACTGTAGCTGTCTTCAGACACTCCAGAAGAGGGTGTCAGATTCTGGAGAATCTAAATCCCTCTTATGGTCTGCATATGATGTACATAAACACAGCCTAACATATACTTCTAAATATTTAAAGAAGTGTGGGTCCACTGAAAGGGCTCAACAATTAAGAGCTTTGTCTCCTCTTCCAGAGAACCTGGGTAAACTACCAGCAACACTATGGTGGCCCATGTCCAGTTCCAGGGTATCAGACAGACAGACAGACAGACAGACATAAGGGTGGCAGGCCTGCCTGGTCTTTCTTACTTTCTTATCCTTTTTAAAAAATATTTATTTATTTATTTATTTATTTATTTATTTATTTATGTATTTCTTAGATATAAGTACACTGTAGCTTTCTTTAGACACTCCAGAGGAGGGTGTCAGATTCTGGAGAATGTAAATCCCTCTTATGGTCTGCATATGATGTACATAAACACAGCCTCACATATACTGAGCTGAGGTGTCACAGGCCAACTGCTGGAATTTCTGAGTACCACCTAGATAGAGAAAAGCTATGCTGTGGTTGCTTAATTTATGTATTTTATTATTTCTATTTTTTGTTTTGTTTTGTTTTATTTGTTTTTAGAGAAGTCCTCTTTCTGTAGCTCTGGCTGACCCAGGACTGCCTACTTGTGTTAATTAGGGTTTCACAGCTGAGAACAGACACCAAGAGCAAGGTAAGGCTTAGAAAATTCTACATTCAGTGGTGGCTCAAGCTCTTAATGAGAGCACTCTGTAGGCAGAGGCAGTCAGTTTCTGAGTTCGAGGCCACCCTGGTGAAAGACAGGGCTAGGGTAGGGGCTAGGGTGAGGAAAGGAAGAAAGGAAAGAAAGAAAGGAAAGAAGAAAAGAAAGAAAGAAAAAGTTTTTATAAAAGTTTTATAAAAAGTGTTAAAGTTTTTAAAAATTAAAAAAAAAATACCAGATCACCATCACACAGCATTGGCTGTCTTCAGGTGTATCCTTACAGCCTCCAAACACAAAACAATGGCTGGCTGTCTTCAGGTGTATCCTATTCTCGAGTCTTATTTCCAACCTTAGAGCTGGGCTGAGCTGCCTCATTATGTAATTGCAAACCTTCCTTGGTTTGTCTTTTCCATTTCTAAGACTAACAGGCCTTTTTCTATTTATTGAATATGCTCATGACTGTCCTTTAGATATAGTAAATATAACTGTTGCTTATAAAACTTGTTTTCTAGGAATTTTTAAAGGGCAATGGCAGAGTTTATTTATAAAAAAATATTTTGCATTTATTTATTTGTGTGAGTGATGAAGCTCAGGTCTTCAAACTCGTCAGGAGGTATGATTACCTCCCCTCTCTCTCAACCCCTCTCTCTCCTCTCTCAATGATTGTGTAAGAATGTTTTGCATGTGTATGCTGTGCCCACAGACTCCAGAACAGAGTATTAGATCCCCTGGAACTGGAGATGGGCCACCATATATAATACTGGTAATTGAGCCCAGGTTCTCTGGAAGAGGAGACAATGCTCTTAATTGTTGAGCCCTCTCTGTAGCCACATCTTTTTTCTTTCTTTTTTTTTTTTTTGAGTATATGTGAGGCTGTGTTTATATACATCATATGCAGACAATAAGAATGATTTAGATTCTTCAGAATCTGACACCCTCTTCTGGACTGTCTGAAGATAGCTACAGCATACTTAAATATAATAAATAAATAAATCTTTAAAAAGAAAAGGAAAAGTAAAAAAGAAAGATCAGGCCTGCCATATGCATGTTCATAGAGGAAAATGGGAGAGACCCCAATCTAACCTCAGCAGGGTGCTTCCTTCTGGATGGTAGCTCACAGTTTCATCCCAGCAAGACAGGCAAATCACTGAGTTCAAGGACAGTAAGGTTCAGGACAGCCAAGGTTAGGAAGGAAAAGGGTCTATGTTGAGAATACAAACCGACAAAACAACAACTAGGAAAAAGAAGTGACAGTGTAACTTGGGGTAGGGTACCAACAAGAGAAAGCTTTCTGTTACCACTTACAAACACCAGTAGCCTTGCTCCCTTCTGCCCAGGTCCCTGCCTTCCTTTCTAGGAATTCTAAGGATGCCAGGGTGTGGGGGAATCCAGATTAACTTTTTAAAAACAAAGACTTGGTCTTTGATGTCTATAGGAAGCCCTTCTCAGTGCCTTTAACTACCACTGAACTTTCAGGGCTGTGACTCAACTGTAACAAGGAACAGGGCTAAGAACCTGCAGCCTTTGAAAACAACTATTTTTTTAAAGTGGGGGACACAAATCAGCAGTAGAACCCCTCAGGTTCAGCCATAATACTTGTTAGGGAAAGAGCCTCAATGTCCGGAGCTGAGGTCTCATGGGTGAACTGCTTCAAGCTCTGAGTATCATTGAAAGAAAGAAAAGATATCATGTGGTTGCTTAATTTATTTATTTTATTATTTCTATTTTTTGTTTTCTTTTGTTTTGTTTTAGAAAAGGCCTCAGTCTGTAGCTATGGCTGACCTAGGACAGACTACATGTGTTAATTAGGGTTTCACAGCTGAGAAACAGACCATACCTATGTAAGACTTAGAAAACCCAACAGTCAGTGGTGGCTCGAGCTCTTGATGAGAGCACTCTGGAGGCAGAGGCAGTCAGTTTCTGAGTTCGAGGCCAGCCTGGTTAAAGACAGAGATAAGCAGGGCTAGGCAAGGCAGGGCTGGGCTAGGCTAGGCTAGGCAAGGGGCTGGGCTAGTCAAGGCAAGGGACTAGGCTAGGCTACTCAAGGGGCTAGGCAAGACAGACAGACAGAGAGAAAGACAGACAAAGATGGCAGGCCTGCCTGGTTTTTCTTTCTTTCTTATCCCTTTTAAAAAAATGTTTGTTTATTTATTTATTTATTTATTTATTTATTTATGTATTTATTAGATATACTTACACTGTAGCTGTCTTCAGACACTCCAGAATAGGTTGTCAGATTCTGGAGAATCTATATCCCTCTTATGGTCTGCATATGATGTACATACACACAGCCTCACATTTACATCTAAAAATTTAAAGATGTGTGGGTCCAATGAAAGGGATCAACAATTAACAGCATTGTCTCCTCTTATAGAGAACCTGGGATCAACTACCAGCAACTATATGGTGGCCCATCTCCAGTTCCAGGGGATCAGACAGACAGACAGACATACAGACAGATAGAGTTAAGGATGGCAGGCCTACCTTGTCTTTCCTTCTTTCTTATCCTTTTAAAAAATGTTTATTAATTTAAGTATGTATTTATTAGATATAAGTACACTGTAGCTGTCTTCAAACACGCCCGAAGAGGGTGTCAGATTCTGGAGAATCTATATCCCTCTTATGGTCTGCATATGATGTATATGAACACAGCCTCACATATACTTCTAAAAATTTAAAGATGGGTGGGGCCACTGAAAGGGCTCAACAATTAACAGCACTGACTCCTCTTCCAGAGAACCTGGGATCAACTACCAGCAATTATATGGTGGCCCATCTCCAGTTCCAGGGGATCAGACAGACAGACAGACAGACAAGGATGGCAGGCCTGCCTGGTCTCTCTTTCTTTATTATCCTTTTTTAAAAATGTTTATTTGTTTATTTATGAATTTATTAGATATAAGTACACTGTAGCTGTCTTCAGACACTCCAAAAGAGGGTGTCAGATTCTGGAGAATCTAAATCCCTCTTATGGTCTGCATATTCGGTACATAAACACAGCCTTGCATATACTTCTAAATATTTAAAGATGGGTGGGGCCACTGAAAGGGCTCAACAATTAACAGCATTGTCTCCTCTTCCAGAGAACCTTGGATAAACTACCAGCAACTATATGGTGGCCCATCTCCAGTTCCAGGGTATCAGACAGACAGACAGACAGACAGAGATAAGGATGGAGGCCTGCCTGGTCTTTCTTTCTTTCTTATACTTTTAAAAAATGTTTATTTATTTATTTATTTATTTATTTATTTATTTATTAGATATAAGTACACTGTAGCCGTCTTCAGACTCTCCAGAAGAGGGTGTCAGATTCTAGAGAATCTAAATCCCTCTTATGGTCTGAATATGATGTACATAAACACAGCCTCACATATACTTCTAAAAATTATAAATAGGTGGGGCCACTGAAAGCACTCAACAATTAACAGCATTGTCTCCTCTTCCAGAGAACCTGGGATCAACTACCAGCACCTAAAAGTGGCCCATCTCCAGTTCCAGGGGATCAGACAGACAGAGAGACAGCCAGTGATAAGGATGGCAGGCCTGCCTGGTCTTTCTTTCTTATCCTTTTTTTTAAAAAAAATGTTTATTTATTTATTTATTTATTTATTTATTTATTTATTATTAGATATAAGTACACTGTAGCTGTTCAGACACTCCAGAAGAGAGTGTCATATTCTGGAGAATCTAAATCCCACTTATGGTATGCATATGATGTACATAAACACAGCCTCACATATACTTCTAAAAATTTAAAGAAGGGTGGGGCCACTCTAAAAGCTCAACAATTAACAGCATTGTCTCCTCTTCCAGAGTACCTGGGATCAACTACCAGCAACTATATGGTGGCCCATCTCCAGTTCCAGGGGATCAGACAGAGAGACATACAGACAGTGATAAGGATGGCAGGCCTGCCTGGTCTTTCTTTCTTTCTTATCCTTTTTAAAAAAATGTTTATTTATATATTTATTTATGTATTTATTAGATATATGTACACTGTAGCTGCTTTCAGACACTCCAGAAGAGGGTGTCAGATTCTGGAGAATCTAAATCCCTCTTATGGTCTGCATATGATGTACATAAACACAGCCTCGCATATACTTCTAAAAATTTAAAGATGTGTGGGGCCACTGAGAGGGCTCAACAATTAACAGCATTGTCTCCTCTTTCAGAGAACCTGGGATAAACTACCAGCACCTTATGGTGGCCCATCTCCAGTTCCAGTGGATCAGACAGACAGACAGACAGACAGAGAGACAGAGATAAGGATGGCAGGCCTGCCTGGTCTTTCTTTATTTCTTATACTTTTTAAAAATTGTTTATTTATTTATTTATTTATTTATTTATTTATTTATTTATGTATTTATTAGATATAAGTACACTGTAGCCGTCTTCAGACACTCCAGAAGAGGGTGTCAGATTCTAGAGAATCTAAATCCCTCTTATGGTCTGAATATGATGTACATAAACACAGCCTCACATATACGTCTAAAAATTATAAATAGGTGGGGCCACTGAAAGGACTCAACAATTAACAGCATTGTCTCCTCTTCCAGAGAACCTGGGATCAACTACCAGCACCTAAAAGGTGGCCCATCTCCAGTTCCAGGGGATCAGACAGACAGACAGACAGACAGTGATAAGGATGGCAGGCCTGCCTGGTCTTTCTTTCTTTCTTATCCTTTTTTTTAAAAAATGTTTATTTATTTATTTATTTATTTATTTATTTATTTATTTATTTATTTATTATTAGATATAAGTACACTGTAGCTGTTCAGACACTCCAGAAGAGGGTGTCAGATTCTGGAGAATCTAAATCCCTCTTATGGTCTGCATATGATGTACATAAACACAGCCTCACATATAATTCTAAAAATTTAAAGAAGGGTTGGGCCACTCTAAAAGCTCAACAATTAACAGCATTGTCTCCTCTTCCAGAGTACTTGGGATCAGCAACCAGCGACTATATGGTGGCCCATCTCCAGTTCCAGGGGATCAGACAGAAAGACATACAGACAGTGATAAGGATGGCAGGCCTGCCTGGTCATTCTTTCTTTCTTATCCTTTTCAAAAAAATGTTTATTTATATATTTATTTATGTATTTATTAGATATAAGTACACTGTAGCTGTCTTCAGACACCCCAGAAGAGGGTGTCAGATTCTGGAGAATCTAAATCCCTCTTATGGTCTGCATATGATGTACATAAACACAGCCTCACATATACTTCTAAAAATTTAAAGATGTGTGGGGCCAATGAGAGGGCTCAACAAGTAACAGCATTGTCTCCTCTTTCAGAGAACCTGGGATAAACTACCAGCACCTTATGGTGGCCCATCTCCAGTTCCAGTGGATCAGACAGACAGACAGACAGACAGAGAGACAGAGATAAGGATGGCAGGCCTGCCTGGTCTTTCTTTATTTCTTATACTTTTTAAAAAGTGTTTATTTATTTCTTTATTTATTTATTTATTAGATATAAGTACACTGTAGCCGTCTTCAGACACTCCAGAAGAGGGTGTCAGATTCTAGAGAATCTAAATCCCTCTTATGGTCTGAATATGATGTACATAAACACAGCCTCACATATACTTCTAAAAATTATAAATAGGTGGGGCCACTGAAAGCACTCAACAATTAACAGCATTGTCTCCTCTTCCAGAGAACCTGGGATCAACTACCAGCACCTAAAAGGTGGCCCATCTCCAGTTCCAGGGGATCAGACAGACAGAGAGACAGACAGTGATAAGGATGGCAGGCCTGCCTGGTCTTTCTTTCTTATCCTTTTTTTAAAAAAATGTTTATTTATTTATTTATTTATTTATTTATTTATTTATTTATTTATTTATTATTAGATATAAGTACACTGTAGCTGTTAAGACACTCCAGAAGAGAGTGTCATATTCTGGAGAATCTAAATCCCACTTATGGTATGCATATGATGTACATAAACACAGCCTCACATATACTTCTAAAAATTTAAAGAAGGGTGGGGCCACTCTAAAAGCTCAACAATTAACAGCATTGTCTCCTCTTCCAGAGTACCTGGGATCAACTACCAGCACCTAAAAGGTGGCCCATCTCCAGTTCCAGTGGATCAGACAGACAGACAGACAGACAGAGAGACAGAGATAAGGATGGCAGGCCTGCTTGGTCTTTCTTTATTTCTTATACTTTTTAAAAATTGTTTATTTATTTATTTATTTATTTATTTATTTATTTATTTATGTATTTATTAGATATAAGTACACTGTAGCCGTCTTCAGACACTCAAGAAGAGGGTGTCAGATTCTAGAGAATCTAAATCCCTCTTATGGTCTGAATATGATGTACATAAACACAGCCTCACATATACGTCTAAAAATTATAAATAGGTGGGGCCACTGAAAGGACTCAACAATTAACAGCATTGTCTCCTCTTCCAGAGAACCTGGGATCAACTACCAGCACCTAAAATGTGGCCCATCTACAGTTCCAGGGGATCAGACAGACAGACAGACAGTGATAAGGATGGCAGGCCTGCCTGGTCTTTCTTTCTTTCTTATCCTTTTTAAAAAAATGTTTATTTATATATTTATTTATGTATTTATTAGATATATGTACACTGTAGCTGCTTTCAGACACTCCAGAAGAGGGTGTCAGATTCTGGAGAATCTAAATCCCTCTTATGGTCTGCATATTCGGTACATAAACACAGCCTCGCATATACTTCTAAATATTTAAAGATGTGTGGGGCCACTGAGAGGGCTCAACAATTAACAGCATTGTCGCCTCTTTCAGAGAACCTGGGATAATCTACCAGCACCTTATGGTGGCCCATCTCCAGTTCCAGTGGATCAGACAGACAGACAGACAGACAGAGAGACAGAGATAAGGATGGCAGGTCTGCCTGGTCTTTCTTTATTTCTTATACTTTTTTAAAAATGTTTATTTATTTATTTATTTATTTATTTATTTATTTATTTATTTATGTATTTATTAGATATAAGTACATTGTAGCCGTCTTCAGACACTCCAGAAGAGGGTGTCAGATTCTAGAGAATCTAAATCCCTCTTATGGTCTGAATATGATGTACATAAACACAGCCTCACATATACTTCTAAAAATTATAAATAGGTGGGGCCACTGAAAGGACTCAACAATTAACAGCATTGTCTCCTCTTCCAGAGAACCTGGGATCAACTACCAGCACCTAAAAGGTGGCCCATCTCCAGTTCCAGGGGATCAGACAGACAGACAGACAGACAGTGATAAGGATGGCAGGCCTGCCAGGTCTTTCTTTCTTTCTTATCCTTTTTTTTTAAAAATGTTTGTTTATTTATTTATTTATTTATTTATTTATTTATTTATTTATTTATTTATTTATGATTAGATATAAGTACACTGTAGCTGTTCAGACACTCCAGAAGAGGGTGTCAGATTCCGGAGAATCTAAATCCCTCTTATGGTCTGCATATGATGTACATAAACACAGCCTCACATATAATTCTAAAAATTTAAAGAAGGGTTGGGCCACTCTAAAAGCTCAACAATTAACAGCATTGTCTCCTCTTCCAGAGTACTTGGGATCAGCTACCAGCAACTATATGGTGGCCCATCTCCAGTTCCAGGGGATCAGACAGACAGACATACAGACAGTGATAAGGATGGCAGGCCTGCCTGGTCATTCTTTCTTTCTTATCCTTTTCAAAAAAATGTTTATTTATATATTTATTTATGTATTTATTAGATATAAGTACACTGTAGCTGTCTTCAGACACCCCAGAAGAGGGTGTCAGATTCTGGAGAATCTAAATCCCTCTTATGGTCTGCATATGATGTACATAAACACAGCCTCACATATACTTCTAAAAATTTAAAGATGTGTGGGGCCAATGAGAGGGCTCAACAATTAACAGCATTGTCTCCTCTTTCAGAGAACCTGGGATAAACTACCAGCACCTTATGGTGGCCCATCTCCAGTTCCAGTGGATCAGACAGACAGACAGACAGACAGAGAGACAGAGATAAGGATGGCAGGCCTGCCTGGTCTTTCTTTATTTCTTATACTTTTTAAAAAATGTTTATTTATTTATTTATTTATTTATTTATTTATTTATTAGATATAAGTACACTGTAGCCGTCTTCAGACACTCCAGAAGAGGGTGTCAGATTCTAGAGAATCTAAATCCCTCTTATGGTCTGAATATGATGTACATAAACACAGCCTCACATATACTTCTAAAAATTATAAATAGGTGGGGCCACTGAAAGCACTCAACAATTAACAGCATTGTCTCCTCTTCCAGAGAACCTGGGATCAACTATCAGCACCTAAAAGGTGGCCCATCTCCAGTTCCAGGGGATCAGACAGACAGAGAGACAGACAGTGATAAGGATGGCAGGCCTGCCTGGTCTTTCTTTCTTATCCTTTTTTTTAAAAAATGTTTATTTATTTATTTATTTATTTATTTATTTATTTATTTATTTATTTATTTATTTATTATTAGATATAAGTACACTGTAGCTGTTCAGACACTCCAGAAGAGGGTGTCAGATTCCGGAGAATCTAAATCCCTCTTATGGTCTGCATATGATGTACATAAACACAGCCTCACATATAATTCTAAAAATTTAAAGAATGGTTGGGCCACTCTAAAAGCTCAACAATTAACAGCATTGTCTCCTCTTCCAGAGTACTTGGGATCAGCTACCAGCAACTATATTGTGGCCCATCTCCAGTTCCAGGGGATCAGACAGACAGACATACAGACAGTGATAAGGATGGCAGGCCTGCCTGGTCTTTCTTTCTTATCCTTTTTTTAAAAAAATGTTTATTTATTTATTTATTTATTTATTTATTTATTTATTTATTATTAGATATAAGTACACTGTAGCTGTTCAGACACTCCAGAAGAGGGTGTCATATTCTGGAGAATCTAAATCCCACTTATGGTATGCATATGATGTACATAAACACAGCCTCACATATACTTCTAAAAATTTAAAGAAGTGTGGGGCCACTCTAAAAGCTCAACAATTAACAGCATTGTCTCCTCTTCCAGAGTACCTGGGATCAACTACCAGCAACTATATGGTGGCCCATCTCCAGTTCCAGGGGATCAGACTGACAGACATAGAGACAGTGATAAGGATGGCAGGCCTGCCTGGTCTTTCTTTTTTTCTTATCCTTTTAAAAAATGTTTATTCATATATTTATGTATGTATTTATTAGATATATGTACACTGTAGCTGTCTTCAGACACTCCAGAAGAGGGTGTCAGATTCTGGAGAATCTAAATCCCTCTTATGGTCTGCATATTCGGTACATAAACACAGCCTCGCATATACTTCTAAAAATTTAAAGATGTGTGGGGCCACTGAGAGGGCTCAACAATTAACAGCATTGTCTCCTCTTTCAGAGAACCTGGGATAAACTACCAGCACCTTATGGTGGCCCATCTCCAGTTCCAGTGGATCAGACAGACAGACAGACAGACAGAGAGACAGAGATAAGGATGGCAGGCCTGCCTGGTCTTTCTTTATTTCTTATACTTTTTAAAAATTGTTTATTTATTTATTTATTTATTTATTTATTTATTTATGTATTTATTAGATATAAGTACATTGTAGCCGTCTTCAGACACTCCAGAAGAGGGTGTCGATTCTAGAGAATCTAAATCCCTCTTATGGTCTGAATATGATGTACATAAACACAGCCTCACATATACTTCTAAAAATTATAAATAGGTGGGGCCACTGAAAGGACTCAACAATTAACAGCATTGTCTCCTCTTCCAGAGAACCTGGGATCAACTACCAGCACCTAAAAGGTGGCCCATCTCCAGTTCCAGGGGGTCAGACAGACAGACAGACATACAGTGATAAGGATGGCAGGCCTGCCTGGTCTTTCTTTCTTTCTTATCCTTTTTTTTTAAAAATGTTTATTTATTTATTTATTTATTTATTTATTTATTTATTTATTTATTTATGATTAGATATAAGTACACTGTAGCTGTTCAGACACTCCAGAAGAGGGTGTCAGATTCCGGAGAATCTAAATCCCTCTTATGGTCTGCATATGATGTACATAAACACAGCCTCACATATAATTCTAAAAATTTAAAGAAGGGTTGGGCCACTCTAAAAGCTCAACAATTAACAGCATTGTCTCCTCTTCCAGAGTACTTGGGATCAGCTACCAGCAACTATATGGTGGCCCATCTCCAGTTCCAGGGGATCAGACAGACAGACATACAGACAGTGATAAGGATGGCAGGCCTGCCTGGTCATTCTTTCTTTCTTATCCTTTTCAAAAAAATGTTTATTTATATATTTATTTATGTATTTATTAGATATAAGTACACTGTAGCTGTCTTCAGACACCCCAGAAGAGGGTGTCAGATTCTGGAGAATCTAAATCCCTCTTATGGTCTGCATATGATGTACATAAACACAGCCTCACATATACTTCTAAAAATTTAAAGATGTGTGGGGCCAATGAGAGGGCTCAACAATTAACAGCATTGTCTCCTCTTTCAGAGAACCTGGGATAAACTACCAGCACCTTATGGTGGCCCATCTCCAGTTCCAGTGGATCAGACAGACAGACAGACAGACAGAGAGACAGAGATAAGGATGGCAGGCCTGCCTGGTCTTTCTTTATTTCTTATACTTTTTAAAAAATGTTTATTTATTTATTTATTTATTTATTTATTTATTTATTTATTTATTAGATATAAGTACACTGTAGCCGTCTTCAGACACTCCAGAAGAGGGTGTCAGATTCTAGAGAATCTAAATCCCTCTTATGGTCTGAATATGATGTACATAAACACAGCCTCACATATACTTCTAAAAATTATAAATAGGTGGGGCCACTGAAAGCACTCAACAATTAACAGCATTGTCTCCTCTTCCAGAGAACCTGGGATCAACTACCAGCACCTAAAAGGTGGCCCATCTCCAGTTCCAGGGGATCAGACAGACAGAGAGACAGACAGTGATAAGGATGGCAGGCCTGCCTGGTCTTTCTTTCTTATCCTTTTTTTAAAAAAATGTTTATTTAATTATTTATTTATTTATTTATTTATTTATTTATTTATTTATTATTAGATATAAGTACACTGTAGCTGTTAAGACACTCCAGAAGAGAGTGTCATATTCTGGAGAATCTAAATCCCACTTATGGTATGCATATGATGTACATAAACACAGCCTCACATATACTTCTAAAAATTTAAAGAAGGGTGGGGCCACTCTAAAAGCTCAACAATTAACAGCATTGTCTCCTCTTCCAGAGTACCTGGGATCAACTACCAGCACCTAAAAGGTGGCCCATCTCCAGTTCCAGTGGATCAGACAGACAGACAGACAGACAGAGAGACAGAGATAAGGATGGCAGGCCTGCTTGGTCTTTCTTTATTTCTTATCCTTTTTAAAAAAATGTTTATTTATATATTTATTTATGTATTTATTAGATATATGTACACTGTAGCTCTTCAGACACTCCAGAAGAGGGTGTCAGATTCTGGAGAATCTAAATCCCTCTTATGGTCTGCATATTCGGTACATAAACACAGCCTCGCATATACTTCTAAAAATTTAAAGATGTGTGGGGCCACTGAGAGGGCTCAACAATTAACAGCATTGTCGCCTCTTTCAGAGAACCTGGGATAATCTACCAGCACCTTATGGTGGCCCATCTCCAGTTCCAGTGGATCAGACAGACAGACAGACAGACAGAGAGACAGAGATAAGGATGGCAGGTCTGCCTGGTCTATCTTTATTTCTTATACTTTTTTAAAAATGTTTATTTATTTATTTATTTATTTATTTATTTATTTATTTATGTATTTATTAGATATAAGTACATTGTAGCCGTCTTCAGACAATCCAGAAGAGGGTGTCAGATTCTAGAGAATCTAAATCCCTCTTATGGTCTGAATATGATGTACATAAACACAGCCTCACATATACTTCTAAAAATTATAAATAGGTGGGGCCACTGAAAGGACTCAACAATTAACAGCATTGTCTCCTCTTCCAGAGAACCTGGGATCAACTACCAGCACCTAAAAGGTGGCCCATCTCCAGTTCCAGGGGATCAGACAGACAGACAGACAGACAGTGATAAGGATGGCAGGCCTGCCAGGTCTTTCTTTCTTTCTTATCCTTTTTTTTTAAAAATGTTTGTTTATTTATTTATTTATTTATTTATTTATTTATTTATTTATTTATTTATTTATGATTAGATATAAGTACACTGTAGCTGTTCAGACACTCCAGAAGAGGGTGTCAGATTCCGGAGAATCTAAATCCCTCTTATGGTCTGCATATGATGTACATAAACACAGCCTCACATATAATTCTAAAAATTTAAAGAAGGGTTGGGCCACTCTAAAAGCTCAACAATTAACAGCATTGTCTCCTCTTCCAGAGTACTTGGGATCAGCTACCAGCAACTATATGGTGGCCCATCTCCAGTTCCAGGGGATCAGACAGACAGACATACAGACAGTGATAAGGATGGCAGGCCTGCCTGGTCATTCTTTCTTTCTTATCCTTTTCAAAAAAATGTTTATTTATATATTTATTTATGTATTTATTAGATATAAGTACACTGTAGCTGTCTTCAGACACCCCAGAAGAGGGTGTCAGATTCTGGAGAATCTAAATCCCTCTTATGGTCTGCATATGATGTACATAAACACAGCCTCACATATACTTCTAAAAATTTAAAGATGTGTGGGGCCAATGAGAGGGCTCAACAATTAACAGCATTGTCTCCTCTTTCAGAGAACCTGGGATAAACTACCAGCACCTTATGGTGGCCCATCTCCAGTTCCAGTGGATCAGACAGACAGACAGACAGACAGAGAGACAGAGATAAGGATGGCAGGCCTGCCTGGTCTTACTTTATTTCTTATACTTTTTAAAAAATGTTTATTTATTTATTTATTTATTTATTTATTTATTTATTAGATATAAGTACACTGTAGCCGTCTTCAGACACTCCAGAAGAGGGTGTCAGATTCTAGAGAATCTAAATCCCTCTTATGGTCTGAATATGATGTACATAAACACAGCCTCACATATACTTCTAAAAATTATAAATAGGTGGGGCCACTGAAAGCACTCAACAATTAACAGCATTGTCTCCTCTTCCAGAGAACCTGGGATCAACTATCAGCACCTAAAAGGTGGCCCATCTCCAGTTCCAGGGGATCAGACAGACAGAGAGACAGACAGTGATAAGGATGGCAGGCCTGCCTGGTCTTTCTTTCTTATCCTTTTTTTTAAAAAATGTTTATTTATTTATTTATTTATTTATTTATTTATTTATTTATTTATTTATTTATTTATTATTAGATATAAGTACACTGTAGCTGTTCAGACACTCCAGAAGAGGGTGTCATATTCTGGAGAATCTAAATCCCACTTATGGTATGCATATGATGTACATAAACACAGCCTCACATATACTTCTAAAAATTTAAAGAAGGGTGGGGCCACTCTAAAAGCTCAACAATTAACAGCATTGTCTCCTCTTCCAGAGTACCTGAGATCAACTACCAGCAACTATATGGTGGCCCATCTCCAGTTCCAGGGGATCAGACAGAGTGACATACAGACAGTGATAAGGATGGCAGGCCTGCCTGGTCTTTCTTTCTTTCTTATCCTTTTTAAAAAAATGTTTATTTATATATTTATTTATGTATTTATTAGATATATGTACACTGTAGCTGCTTTCAGACACTCCAGAAGAGGGTGTCAGATTCTGGAGAATCTAAATCCCTGTTATGGTCTGCATATGATGTACATAAACACAGCCTCGCATATACTTCTAAAAATTTAAAGATGTGTGGGGCCACTGAGAGGGCTCAACAATTAACACCATTGTCTCCTCTTTCAGAGAACCTGGGATAAACTACCAGCACCTTATGGTGGCCCATCTCCAGTTCCAGTGGATCAGACAGACAGACAGACAGACAGAGAGACAGAGATAAGGATGGCAGGCCTGCCTGGTCTTTCTTTATTACTTATACTTTTTAAAAATTGTTTATTTATTTATTTATTTATTTATTTATTTATTTATTAGATATAAGTACACTGTAGCCGTCTTCAGACACTCCAGAAGAGGGTGTCAGATTCTAGAGAATCTAAATCCCTCTTATGGTCTGAATATGATGTACATAAACACAGCCTCACATATACGTCTAAAAATTATAAATAGGTGGGGCCACTGAAAGGACTCAACAATTAACAGCATTGTCTCCTCTTCCAGAGAACCTGGGATCAACTACCAGCACCTAAAAGGTGGCCCATCTACAGTTCCAGGGGATCAGACAGACAGACAGACAGACAGTGATAAGGATGGCAGGCCTGCCTGGTCTTTCTTTCTTTCTTATCCTTTTTTTAAAAAAATGTTCATTTATTTATTTATTTATTTATTTATTTATTTATTTATTTATTTATTTATTTATTTATTAGATATCAGTACACTGTAGCTGTTCAGACACTCCAGAAGAGGGTGTCAGATTCTGGAGAATCTAAATCCCTCTTATGGTCTGCATATGATGTACATAAACACAGCCTCACATATACTTCTAAAAATTTAAAGAAGGGTGGGGCCACTCTAAAAGCTCAACAATTAACAGCATTGTCTCCTCTTCCAGAGTACCTGGGATCAACTACCAGCAACTATATGGTGGCCCATCTCCAGTTCCAGGGGATCAGACAGACAGACATAGAGACAGTGATAAGGATGGCAGGCCTGCCTGGTCTTTCTTTTTTTCTTATCCTTTTAAAAAATGTTTATTTATATATTTATGTATGTATTTATTAGATATATGTACACTGTAGCTGTCTTCAGACACTCCAGAAGAGGGTGTCAGATTCTGGAGAATCTAAATCCCTCTTATGGTCTGCATATTCGGTACATAAACACAGCCTCGCATATACTTCTAAAAATTTAAAGATGTGTGGGGCCACTGAGAGGGCTCAACAATTAACAGCATTGTCTCCTCTTTCAGAGAATCTGGGATAAACTACCAGCACCTTATGGTGGCCCATCTCCAGTTCCAGTGGATCAGACAGACAGACAGACAGACAGAGAGACAGAGATAAGGATGGCAGGCCTGCCTGGTCTTTCTTTATTTCTTATACTTTTTAAAAATTGTTTATTTATTTATTTATTTATTTATTTATTTATTTATTTATGTATTTATTAGATATAAGTACATTGTAGCCGTCTTCAGACACTCCAGAAGAGGGTGTCAGATTCTAGAGAATCTAAATCCCTCTTATGGTCTGAATATGATGTACATAAACACAGCCTCACATATACTTCTAAAAATTATAAATAGGTGGGGCCACTGAAAGGACTCAACAATTAACAGCATTGTCTCCTCTTCCAGAGAACCTCGGATCAACTACCAGCACCTAAAAGGTGGCCCATCTCCAGTTCCAGGGGATCAGACAGACAGACAGACAGACAGTGGTAAGGATGGCAGGCCTGCCTGGTCTTTCTTTCTTTCTTATCCTTTTTTTTTAAAAATGTTTATTTATTTATTTATTTATTTATTTATTTATTTATTTATTTATTTATTTATGATTAGATATAAGTACACTGTAGCTGTTCAGACACTCCAGAAGAGGGTGTCAGATTCCGGAGAATCTAAATCCCTCTTATGGTCTGCATATGATGTACATAAACACAGCCTCACATATAATTCTAAAAATTTAAAGAATGGTTGGGCCACTCTAAAAGCTCAACAATTAACAGCATTGTCTCCTCTTCCAGAGTACTTGGGATCAGCTACCAGCAACTATATTGTGGCCCATCTCCAGTTCCAGGGGATCAGACAGACAGACATACAGACAGTGATAAGGATGGCAGGCCTGCCTGGTCTTTCTTTCTTATCCTTTTTTTAAAAAAATGTTTATTTATTTATTTATTTATTTATTTATTTATTTATTTATTTATTTATTTATTATTAGATATAAGTACACTGTAGCTGTTCAGACACTCCAGAAGAGGGTGTCATATTCTGGAGAATCTAAATCCCACTTATGGTATGCATATGATGTACATAAACACAGCCTCACATATACTTCTAAAAATTTAAAGAAGTGTGGGGCCACTCTAAAAGCTCAACAATTAACAGCATTGTCTCCTCTTCCAGAGTACCTGGGATCAACTACCAGCAACTATATGGTAGCCCATCTCCAGTTCCAGGGGATCAGACAGACAGACATAGAGACAGTGATAAGGATGGCAGGCCTGCCTGGTCTTTCTTTTTTTCTTATCCTTTTAAAAAATGTTTATTCATATATTTATGTATGTATTTATTAGATATATGTACACTGTAGCTGTCTTCAGACACTCCAGAAGAGGGTGTCAGATTCTGGAGAATCTAAATCCCTCTTATGGTCTGCATATTCGGTACATAAACACAGCCTCGCATATACTTCTAAAAATTTAAAGATGTGTGGGGCCACTGAGAGGGCTCAACAATTAACAGCATTGTCTCCTCTTTCAGAGAACCTGGGATAAACTACCAGCACCTTATGGTGGCCCATCTCCAGTTCCAGTGGATCAGACAGACAGACAGACAGACAGAGAGACAGAGATAAGGATGGCAGGCCTGCCTGGTCTTTCTTTATTTCTTATACTTTTTAAAAATTGTTTATTTATTTATTTATTTATTTATTTATGTATTTATTAGATATAAGTACATTGTAGCCGTCTTCAGACACTCCAGAAGAGGGTGTCGATTCTAGAGAATCTAAATCCCTCTTATGGTCTGAATATGATGTACATAAACACAGCCTCACATATACTTCTAAAAATTATAAATAGGTGGGGCCACTGAAAGGACTCAACAATTAACAGCATTGTCTCCTCTTCCAGAGAACCTGGGATCAACTACCAGCACCTAAAAGGTGGCCCATCTCCAGTTCCAGGGGATCAGACAGACAGAGAGACAGACAGTGATAAGGATGGCAGGCCTGCCTGGTCTTTCTTTCTTATCCTTTTTTTTAAAAAATGTTTATTTATTTATTTATTTATTTATTTATTTATTTATTTATTTATTATTAGATATAAGTACACTGTAGCTGTTCAGACACTCCAGAAGAGGGTGTCATATTCTGGAGAATCTAAATCCCACTTATGGTATGCATATGATGTACATAAACACAGCCTCACATATACTTCTAAAAATTTAAAGAAGGGTGGGGCCACTCTAAAAGCTCAACAATTAACAGCATTGTCTCCTCTTCCAGAGTACCTGAGATCAACTACCAGCAACTATATGGTGGCCCATCTCCAGTTCCAGGGGATCAGACAGAGTGACATACAGACAGTGATAAGGATGGCAGGCCTGCCTGGTCTTTCTTTCTTTCTTATCCTTTTTAAAAAAATGTTTATTTATATATTTATTTATGTATTTATTAGATATATGTACACTGTAGCTGCTTTCAGACACTCCAGAAGAGGGTGTCAGATTCTGGAGAATCTAAATCCCTGTTATGGTCTGCATATGATGTACATAAACACAGCCTCGCATATACTTCTAAAAATTTAAAGATGTGTGGGGCCACTGAGAGGGCTCAACAATTAACACCATTGTCTCCTCTTTCAGAGAACCTGGGATAAACTACCAACACCTTATGGTGGCCCATCTCCAGTTCCAGTGGATCAGACAGACAGACAGACAGACAGAGAGACAGAGATAAGGATGGCAGGCCTGCCTGGTCTTTCTTTATTTCTTATACTTTTTAAAAATTGTTTATTTATTTATTTATTTATTTATTTATGTATTTATTAGATATAAGTACACTGTAGCCGTCTTCAGACACTCCAGAAGAGGGTGTCAGATTCTAGAGAATCTAAATCCCTCTTATGGTCTGAATATGATGTACATAAACACAGCCTCACATATACGTCTAAAAATTATAAATAGGTGGGGCCACTGAAAGGACTCAAAAATTAACAGCATTGTCTCCTCTTCCAGAGAACCTGGGATCAACTACCAGCACCTAAAAGGTGGCCCATCTACAGTTCCAGGGGATCAGACAGACAGACAGACAGACAGTGATAAGGATGGCAGGCCTGCCTGGTCTTTCTTTCTTTCTTATCCTTTTTTTAAAAAAATGTTCGTTTATTTATTTATTTATTTATTTATTTATTTATTTATTAGATATCAGTACACTGTAGCTGTTCAGACACTCCAGAAGAGGGTGTCAGATTCTGGAGAATCTAAATCCCTCTTATGGTCTGCATATGATGTACATAAACACAGCCTCACATATACTTCTAAAAATTTAAAGAAGGGTGGGGCCACTCTAAAAGCTCAACAATTAACAGCATTGTCTCCTCTTCCAGAGTACCTGGGATCAACTACCAGCAACTATATGGTGGCCCATCTCCAGTTCCAGGGGATCAGACAGACAGACATAGAGACAGTGATAAGGATGGCAGGCCTGCCTGGTCTTTCTTTTTTTCTTATCCTTTTAAAAAATGTTTATTTATATATTTATGTATGTATTTATTAGATATATGTACACTGTAGCTGTCTTCAGACACTCCAGAAGAGGGTGTCAGATTCTGGAGAATCTAAATCCCTCTTATGGTCTGCATATTCGGTACATAAACACAGCCTCGCATATACTTCTAAAAATTTAAAGATGTGTGGGGCCACTGAGAGGGCTCAACAATTAACAGCATTGTCTCCTCTTTCAGAGAACCTGGGATAAACTACCAGCACCTTATGGTGGCCCATCTCCAGTTCCAGTGGATTAGACAGACAGACAGACAGACAGACAGAGAGACAGAGATAAGGATGGCAGGCCTGCCTGGTCTTTCTTTATTTCTTATACTTTTAAAAAATTGTTTATTTATTTATTTATTTATTTATTTATGTATTTATTAGATATAAGTACACTGTAGCCGTCTTCAGACACTCCAGAAGAGGGTGTCAGATTCTAGAGAATCTAAATCCCTCTTATGGTCTGAATATGATGTACATAAACACAGCCTCACATATACGTCTAAAAATTATAAATAGGTGGGGCCACTGAAAGGACTCAACAATTAACAGCATTGTCTCCTCTTCCAGAGAACCTGGGATCAACTACCAGCACCTAAAAGTTGGCCCATCTCCAGTTCCAGGGGATCAGACAGACAGACAGACAGACAGTGATAAGGATGGCAGGCCTGCCTGGTCTTTCTTTCTTTCTTATCCTTTTTTTAAAAAAATGTTTATTTATTTATTTATTTATTTATTTATTTATTTATTATTAGATATAAGTACACTGTAGCTGTTCAGACACTCCAGAAGAGTGTGTCAGATTCTGGAGAATCTAAATCCCTCTTATGGTCTGCATATGATGTACATAAACACAGCCTCACATATACTTCTAAAAATTTAAAGATGGGTGGGCCCACTGAAAGGGCTCAACAATTAACACCATTGTCTCCTCTTCCAGAGAACGTGGGATCAACTACCAGCAACTATGTGGTGGCCCATCTCAAGTTGCAGGGGATCAGACAGACAGACAGACAGACAGACAGAGATAAGGATGGCAGGCCTGCCTGATTTTTCTTTCTTTCTTATCCTTTTTAAAATTGTTTATTTATTTATTTATTTATTTATTTATTAATTAATTAATTAATTAATTTATGTATTTATTAGATATAAGTACACTGTAGCTGTCTTCAGACTCTCCAGAAGAGGGTGTCAGATTCTGGATAATCTATATCCCTCTTATGGTCTGCATATGATGTACATAAACACAGCCTCACATATACTTCTAAAAATTTAAAGATGGTTGGGGCCACTGAAAGGTCTCAACAATTAACAGCATTGTCTCCTCTTCCAGAGGACCTGGGATCAACTACCAGCACCTATATTGTGGCCCATCTCCAGTTCCAAGGGATCAGACAGACATACATACAGACAGACAGACAAGGATTGCATGCCTGCCTGGTTTTTCTTTCTTCTTATACATTTTAAAAATGTTTATTTATTTATATATATATTTATTAGATATAAGTACACTGTAGCTGTCTTCAGACACTCCAGAAGAGGGTGTCATATTCTGGAGAATCTAAATCCCACTTATGGTATGCATATGATGTACATAAACACAGCCTCACATATACTTCTAAAAATTTAAAGAAGGGTGGGGCCACTCTAAAAGCAAAACAATTATCAGCATTGTCTCCTCTTACAGAGTACCTGGGATCAACTACCAGCAACTATATGGTGGTCCATCTCCAGTTCCAAGGGATCAGACAGACAGACATACAGACAGTGATAAGGATGTCAGGCCTGCCTGGTCTTTCTTTCTTTTTTATCCTTTTTAAAAAAATGTTTATTTATTTATTTATTTATGTATTTATTAGATATAAGTACACTGTAGCTGTCTTCAGACACTCCAGAAGAGGGTGTCAGATTCTGGAGAATCTAAATCCCTCTTATGGTCTGCATATGATGTACATAAACACAGCCTCACATATACTTCTAAAAATTTAAAGATGTGTGGGGCCACTGAGAGGGCTCAACAATTAACAGCATTGTCTCCTCTTTCAGAGAACCTGGGATAAACTACCAGCACCTTATGGTGGCCCATCTCCAGTTCCAGTGGATCAGACAGACAGACAGACAGATAGAGAGACAGAGATAAGGATGGCAGGTCTGCCTGGTCTTTCTTTATTTCTTATACTTTTTAAAAAATGTTTATTTATTTATTTATTTATTTATTTATTTATTTATTAGATATAAGTACACTGTAGCCGTCTTCAGACACTCCAGAAGAGGGTGTCAGATTCTAGAGAATCTAAATCCCTCTTATGGTCTGCATATGATGTACATAAACACAGCCTCACATATACTTCTAAAAATTATAAATAGGTGGGGCCACTGAAAGCACTCAACAATTAACAGCATGGTCTCCTCTTCCAGAGAACCTGGGATCAACTACCAGCACCTAAAAGGTGGCCCATCTCCAGTTCCAGGGGATCAGACAGACAGAGAGACAGACAGTGATAAGGATGGCAGGCCTGCCTGGTCTTTCTTTCTTATCCTTTTTTTAAAAAAATGTTTATTTATTTATTTATTTATTTATTTATTTATTTATTTATTTATTTATTATTAGATATAAGTACACTGTAGCTGTTCAGACACTCCAGAAGAGGGTGTCATATTCTGGAGAATCTAAATCCCACTTATGGTATGCATATGATGTACATAAACACAGCCTCACATATACTTCTAAAAATTTAAAGAAGGGTGGGGCCACTCTAAAAGCTCAACAATTAACAGCATTGTCTCCTCTTCCAGAGTACCTGGGATCAACTACCAGCAACGATATGGTGGCCCATCTCCAGTTCCAAGGGATCAGACAGAGAGACATACAGACAGTGATAAGGATGGCAGGCCTGCCTGGTCTTTCTTTCTTTCTTATCCTTTTTAAAAAAATGTTTATTTATATATTTATTTATGTATTTATTAGATATATGTACACTGTAGCTGCTTTCAGACACTCCAGAAGAGGGTGTCAGATTCTGGAGAATCTAAATCCCTGTTATGGTCTGCATATGATGTACATAAACACAGCCTCGCATATACTTCTAAAAATTTAAAGAGGTGTGGGGCCACTGAGAGGGCTCAACAATTAACAGCTAGTCTCCTCTTTCAGAGAACCTGGAATAAACTACCAGCACCTTATGGTGGCCCATCTCCAGTTCCAGTGGATCAGACAGACAGACAGACAGACAGACAGAGAGACAGAGATAAGGATGGCAGGCCTGCCTGGTCTTTCTTTATTTCTTATACTTTTTAAAAATTGTTTATTTATTTATTTATTTATTTATTTATTTATTTATTTATTTATGTATTAATTAGATATAAGTACACTGTAGCCGTCTTTAGACACTCCAGAAGAGGGTGTCAGATTCTAGAGAATCTAAATCCCTCTTATGGTCTGAATATGATGTACATAAACACAGCCTCACATATACGTCTAAAAATTATAAATAGGTGGGGCCACTGAAAGGACTCAACAATTAACAGCATTGTCTCCTCTTCCAGAGAACCTGGGATCAACTACCAGCACCTAAAAGGTGGCCCATCTACAGTTCCAGGGGATCAGACAGACAGACAGACAGACAGTGATAAGGATGGCAGGCCTGCCTGGTCTTTCTTTCTTTCTTATACTTTTTTTAAAAAAAGTTCGTTTATTTATTTATTTATTTATTTATTTATTTATTTATTTATTTATTAGATATAAGTACACTGTAGCTGTTCAGACACTCCAGAAGATGGTGTCAGATTCTGGAGAATCTAAATCCCTCATGGTCTGCATATGATGTACATAAACACAGCCTCACATATACTTCTAAAAATTTAAAGATGGGTGGGCCCACTGAAAGGGCTCAACAATTAACAGCATTGTCTCCTCTTCCAGAGAACGTGGGATCAACTACCAGCAACTATGTGGTGGCCCATCTCAAGTTGCAGGGGATCAGACAGACAGACAGACAGACAGAGATAAGGATGGCAGGCCTGCCTGATTTTTCTTTCTTTCTTATCCTTTTTAAAATTGTTTATTTATTTATTTATTTATTCATTAATTAATTAATTAACTAATTAATTTATTTATTTATGTATTTATTAGATATAAGTACACTGTAGCTGTCTTCAGACTCTCCAGAAGAGGGTGTCAGATTCTGGATAATCTATATCCCTCTTATGGTCTGCATATGATGTACATAAACACAGCCTCACATATACTTCTAAAAATTTAAAGATGGTTGGGGCCACTGAAAGGGCTCAACAATTAACAGCATTGTCTCCTCTTCCAAAGGACCTGGGATCAACTACCAGCACCTATATTGTGGCCCATCTCCAGTTCCAAGGGATCAGACAGACATACATACAGACAGACAGACAAGGATTGCAGGCCTGCCTGGTTTTTCTTTCTTCTTATACATTTTAAAAATGTTTATTTATTTATATATATATATTTATTAGATATAAGTACACTGTAGCTGTCTTCAGACACTTCAGAAGAGGGTGTCATATTCTGGAGAATCTAAATCCCTCTTATTTACTGCATATGATGTACATAAACACAGCCTCACATATACTTCTAAAAATTTAAAGAAGGGTGGGGCCACTCTAAAAGCTCAACAATTAACAGCATTGTCTCCTCTTCCAGAGTACCTGGGATCAACTACCAGCAACTATATGGTGGTCCATCTCCAGTTCCAAGGGATCAGACAGACAGACATACAGACAGTGATAAGGATGTCAGGCCTGCCTGGTCTTTCTTTCTTTTTTATCCTTTTTAAAAAAATGTTTATTTATTTATTTATTTATGTATTTATTAGATATAAGTACACTGCAGCCGTCTTCAGACACTCCAGAAGAGGGTGTCAGATTCTGGAGAATCTAAATCCCTCTTATGGTCTGCATATGATGTACATAAACAGAGCCTCACATATACTTCTATAAATTTAAAGATGTGTGGGGCCACTGAGAGGGCTCAACAATTAACAGCATTGTCTCCTCTTTCAGAGAACCTGGGATAAACTACCAGCACCTTATGGTGGCCCATCTCCAGTTCCAGTGGATCAGACAGACAGACAGACAGACAGAGAGACAGAGATAAGGATGGCAGGCCTGCCTGGTCTTTCTTTCTTTCTTATCCTTTTTTTAAAAAAATGTTCGTTTATTTATTTATTTATTTATTTATTTATTTATTTATTTATTATTAGATATAAGTACACTGTAGCTGTTCAGACACTCCAGAAGAGGGTGTCAGATTCTGGAGAATCTAAATCCCTCTTATGGTCTGCATACGATGTACATAAACACAGCCTCACATATACTTCTAAAAATCTATAGAAGTGTGGGGCCACTCTAAAAGCTCAACAATTAACAGCATTGTCTCCTCTTCCAGAGTACCTGGGATCAACTACCAGCAACTATATGGTGGCCCATCTCCAGTTCCAGGGGATCAGACAGACAGACATACAGACAGTGATAAGGATGGCAGGCCTGCCTGGTTTTCTTTCTTTCTTATCCTTTTAAAAAAATGTTTATTTATATATTTATATATGTATTTATTAGATATATGTACACTGTAGCTGTCTTCAGACATTCCAGAAGAGGGTGTCAGATTCTGGAGAATCTAAATCCCTCTTATGGTCTGCATATTCGGTACATAAACACAGCCTCGCATATACTTCTAAAAATTTAACGATGTGTGGGGCCACTGAGAGGGCTCAACAATTAACAGCATTGTCTCCTCTTTCAGAGAACCTGGGATAAACTACCAGCACCTTATGGTGGCCCATCTCCAGTTCCAGGGGATCAGACAGACAGACAGACAGAGAGACACAGATATGGATGGCAGGCCTGCCTGGTCTTTCTTTATTTCTTATATTTTAAAAAAAATGTTTATATTTTATTTATTTATTTATTTATTTATTTATTTATTTATTTATTTATGTATTTATTAGATATAAGTACACTGTAGCCGTCTTCAGACACTCCAGAAGAGGGTGTCAGATTCTAGAGAATCTAAATCCCTCTTATGGTCTGAATATGATGTACATAAACACAGCCTCACATATACTTCTAAAAATTATAAATAGGTGGGGCCACTGAAAGGACTCAACAATTAACAGCATTGTCTCCTCTTCCAGAGAACCTGGGATCAACTACCAGCACCTAAAAGGTGGCCCATCTCCAGTTCCAGGGGATCAGACAGAAAGACAGACAGACAGTGATAAGGATGGCAGGCCTGCCTGGTCTTTCTTTCTTTCTTATCCTTTTTTTAAAAAAATGTTCGTTTATTTATTTATTTATTTATTTATTTATTTATTTATTTATTTATTTATTATTAGATATAAGTACACTGTAGCTGTTCAGACACTCCAGAAGAGGGTGTCAGATTCTGGAGAATCTAAATCCCTCTTATGGTCTGCATATGATGTACATAAATACAGCCTCACATATACTTCTAAAAATTTATAGATGTGTGGGGCCACTCTAAAAGCTCAAAAATTAACAGCATTGTCTCCTCTTCCAGAGTACCTGGGATCAACTACCAGCAACTATATGGTGGCCCATCTCCAGTTCCAGGGGATCAGACAGACATACAGACAGTGATAAGGATGGCAGGCCTGCCTGGTCTTTCTTTCTTTCTTATCCTTTTTAAAAAAATGTTTATTTATATATTTATTTATGTATTTATTAGATATATGTACACTGTAGCTGCTTTCAGACACTCCAGAAGAGGGTGTCAGATTCTGGAGAATCTAAATCCCTCTTATGGTCTGCATATGATGTACATAAACACAGCCTCGCATATACTTCTAAAAATTTAAAGATGTGTGGGGCCACTGAGAGGGCTCAACAATTAACAGCATTGTCTCCTCTTTCAGAGAACCTGGGATAAACTACCAGCACCTTATGGTGGCCCATCTCCAGTTCCAGTGGATCAGACAGACAGACAGACAGAGAGACAGAGATAAGGATGGCAGGCCTGCCTGGTCTTTCTTTATTTCTTATACTTTTTAAAAAATGTTAATTTATTTATTTATTTATTTATTTATTTATTTATTTATTTATGTATTTATTAGATATAAGTACACTGTAGCCGTCTTCAGACACTCCAGAAGAGGGTGTCAGATTCTAGAGAATCTAAATCCCTCTTATGGTCTGAATATGATGTACATAAACACAGCCTCACATATACTTCTAAAAATTATAAATAGGTGGGGCCACTGAAAGGACTCAACAATTAACAGCATTGTCTCCTCTTCCAGAGAAATTGGGATCAACTACCAGCACCTAAAAGGTGGCCCATCTCCAGTTCCAGGGGATCAGACAGACAGGCAGACAGACAGTGATAAGGATTTCAGGCCTGCCTGGTGTTTCTTTCTTTCTTATCCTTTTTAAAAAAAAATGTTTGTTTATTTATTTATTTATTTATTTATTTATTTATTTATTTATTATTAGATATAAGTACACTGTAGCTGTTCAGACACTCCAGAAGAGGGTGTCAGATTCTGGAGAATCTAAATCCCTCTTATGGTCTGCATATGATGTACATAAACACAGCCTCACATATACTTCTAAAAATGTAAAGAAGGGTGGGGCCACTCTAAAAGCTCAACAATTAACAGCATTGTCTCCTCTTCCAGAGGACCTGGGATCAACTACCAGCAACTATATGGTGGCCCATCTCCTGTTCCAGGGGATCAGACAGACAGACATACAGACAGTGATAAGGATGGCAGGCCTGCCTGGTCTTTCTTTCTTTATTATCCTTTTTAAAAAAATGTTTATTTATATATTTATTTATGTATTTATTAGATATATATACACTGTAGCTGTCTTCAGACACTCCAGAAGAGGGTGTCAGATTCTGGAGAATCTAAATCCCTCTTATGGTCTGCATATTCGGTACATAAACACAGCCTTGCATATACTTCTAAAAATTTAAAGATGGGTGGGGCCACTGAGAGGGCTCAACAATTAACAGCATTGTCTCCTCTTTCAGAGAACCTGGGATAAACTACCAGCACCTTATGGTGGCCCATCTCCAGTTCCAAGGGATCAGACAGTCTGACAGACAGACAGACTGACAGAGATAAGGATGGCAGGCCTGCCTGGTCTTACTTTCTTTCTTATCCTTTTTAAAAAATGTTTATTTATTCATTCATTTATTTATTTATTTATTTATTTATTTATTATATATAAGTACACTGTAGCTGTCTTCAGTCACTCCAGTAGAGGGTGTCAGATTCTGGAGAATCTAAATCCTCTTATAATCTGAATATGATGTACATAAACACAGCCTCACATAAACTTCTAAATATTTAAAGAAGTGTGGGGCCACTGAAAGGGCTCAACAATTAACCGAATTGTCTCCTCTTCCAGAGAACCTTGGATCAACTACCAGCACAATATGGTGGCCCATATCCAGTTCCCGGGGATCAGATAGACAGACAGACAGACAGACAGACAGACAGAGATATGGATGGCAGGCCTGCCTGGTCTTTCTTTCTTTCTTATACTTTTTAAAAAATGTTTATTTATTTATTTATTTATTTATCTATTTATTTATTAGATATAAGTACACTGTAGCTGTCTTCAGACACTCCAGAAGAGGGTGTCAGATTCTGGAGAATCTAAATCCCTCTTATGGTCTGCATATGATGTACATAAACACAGCCTCACATATACCTCTAAATATTTAAAGATGGGTGGCGCCACTGAAAGGGCTCAAAAATTAACAGCATTGTCTCCTCTTCCAGAGTACCTGGGATCAACTACCAGGAACTATATGGTGGCCCATCTCCAGTTCCAGGGGATCAGACAGACAGACATACAGACAGTGATAAGGATGGCAGGCCTGCCTGGTCTTTCTTTCTTTCTTATCCTTTAAAAAAATGTTTATTTATATATTTATTTATGTATTTATTAGATATAAGTACACTGTAGCTGTCTTCAGACACTCCAGAAGAGGGTGTCAGATTCTGGAGAATCTAAATCCCTCTTATGGTCTGCATATGATGTACATAAACACAGCCTCACATATACTTCTAAAAATTTAAAGATGTGTGGGGCCACTGAGAGGGCTCAACAATTAACAGCATTGTCTCCTCTTTCAGAGAACCTGGGATAAACTACCAGCACCTTATGGTGGCCCATCTCCAGTTCCAGTTGATTAGACAGACAGACAGACAGAGAGACAGAGATAAGGATGGCAGGCCTGCCTGGTCTTTCTTTATTTTTATACTTTTTAAAAAATGTTTATTTATTTATTTATTTATTTATTTATTTATTTATTTATTTATGTATTTATTAGATATAAGTACACTGTAGCTGTCTTCAGACACTCCAGAAGAGGGTGTCAGATTCTGGAGAATCTAAATCCCTCTTATGGTCTGCATGTGATGTACATAAATACAGCCTCACATATACTTCTAAATATTTAAAGATGGGTAGGGCCACTGATAGGGCTCAACAATTAACAGCATTGTCTCCTCTTCCAGAGAACCTGGGATCAACTACCAGCAACTTTATGGTAGCCCAAGTCCAGTTCCAGGGGATCAGACAGACAGACAGACAGACAGACAGAGATAAGGATGGCAGGCCTGCCTGGTCTTTCTTTCTTTCTTATCCTTTTTAAAAAATATTTATTTATTTATTTATTTATTTTTTATGTATTTCTTAGATATAAGTACACTGTAGCTTTCTTTAGACACTCCAGAGGAGGGTGTCAGATTCTGGTGAATGAAAATCCCTCTTATGGTCTTCATAGGATGTACATAAACACAGCCTCACATATACTGAGCTGAGGTGTCACAGGCCAACTGCTGGAATTTCTGAGTACCACCTAGATTGAGAAAAGCTATGCTGTGGTTGCTTAATTTATGTATTTTATTATTTCTATTTGTTGTTTTGTTTTGTTTTATTTGTTTTTAGAGAAGTCCTCAGTCTGTAGCTCTGGCTGACCCAGGACTGCCTACTTGTGTTAATTAGGGTTTCACAGCTGAGAACAGACACCAAGAGCAAGGTAAGGCTTAGAAAACTCTACATTCAGTGGTGGCTCAAGCTCTTAATGAGAGCACTCTGTAGGCAGAGGCAGTCAGTTTCTGAGTTCGAGGCCACCCTGGTGAAAGACAGGGCTAGGGTAGGGGCTAGGGTGAGGAAAGAAAGAAAGAAAAGAAACAAAGAAAGAAGAATAAAAAGTTTTTATAAAAGTTTTATAAAAAGTGTTAAAGTTTTAAAAATTAAAAAAAAAAAATACCAGATCACCATCACACAGCATTGGCTGTCTTCAGGTGTATCCTTTCAGCCTCCAAAACAAAAAACAATGGCTGGCTGTCTTCAGGGATATCCTATTCTCGAGTCTTATTTCAAACATTAGAGCTGGGCTGAGCTGCCTCATTATGTAATTGCAAACCTTCCTTGGTTTGTCTTTTCCATTTCTAAGACTAACAGGCCTTTTTCTATTTATTGAATATGCTCATGACTGTCCTTTAGATATAGTAAATATAACTGTTGCTTATAAAACTTGTTTTCTAGGAATTTTTAAAGGGCAATGGCAGAGTTTATTTATAAAAAAATATTTTGCATTTATTTATTTGTGTGAGTGATGAAGCTCAGGTCTTCAAACTCGTCAGGAGGTATGATTACCTCCCCTCTCTCTCAACCCCTCTCTCTCCTCTCTCAATGATTGTGTAAGAATGTTTTGCATGTGTATGCTGTGCCCACAGACTCCAGAACAGAGTATTAGATCCCCTGGAACTGGAGATGGGCCACCATATATAATACTGGTAATTGAGCCCAGGTTCTCTGGAAGAGGAGACAATGCTCTTAATTGTTGAGCCCTCTCTGTAGCCACATCTTTCTTTTTTTTTTTTTTTTTTGAGTATATGTGAGGCTGTGTTTATATACATCATATGCAGACAATAAGAATGATTTAGATTCTTCAGAATCTGACACCCTCTTCTGGACTGTCTGAAGATAGCTACAGCATACTTAAATATAATAAATAAATAAATCTTTAAAAAGAAAAGGAAAAGTAAAAAAGAAAGATCAGGCCTGCCATATGCATGTTCATAGAGGAAAATGGAAGAGACCCCAATCTAACCTCAGCAGGGTGCTTCCTTCTGGATGGTAGCTCACAGTTTCATCCCAGCAAGACAGGCAAATCACTGAGTTCAAGGACAGTAAGGTTCAGGACAGCCAAGGTTAGGAAGGAAAAGGGTCTATGTTGAGAATACAAACCGACAAAACAACAACTAGAAAAAAGAAGTGACAGTTTAACTTGGGGTAGGGTACCAACAAGAGAAAGCTTTCTGTTACCACTTACAAACACCAGTAGGCTTGGACCCTTCTGCCCAGGTCCCTGCCTTCCTTTCTAGGAATTCTAAGGATGCCAGGGGGTGGGGGAATCCAGATTAACTTTTTAAAAACAAAGACTTGGTCTTTGATGTCTATAGGAAGCCCTTCTCAGTGCCTTTAACTACCACTGAACTTTCAGGGCTGTGACTCAACTGTAACAAGGAACAGGGCTAAGAACCTGCAGCCTTTGAAAACAACTATTTTTTTAAAGTGGGGGACCCAAATCAGCAGTAGAACCCCTCAGGTTCAGCCATAATACATGTTAGGGAAAGAGCCTCAATGTCCGGAGCTGAGGTCTCATGGGTGAACTGCTTCAAGCTCTGAGTATCATTGAAAGAAAGAAAAGATATCATGTGGTTGCTTAATTTATTTATTTTATTATTTCTATTTTTTGTTTTCTTTTGTTTTGTTTAAGAAAAGGCCTCAGTCTGTAGCTATGGCTGACCTAGGACAGACTACACGTGTTAATTAGGGTTTCACAGCTGAGAAGCAGACCATACCTATGTAAGACTTAGAAAACACAACAATCAGTGGTGGCTCGAGGTCTTAATGAGAGCACTCTGGAGGCAGCGGCAGTCAGTTTTTGAGATCGAGGCCAGCCTGGTTAAAGACAGGGATAGGCAGGGCTAGGCAAGGCAGGGCTGGGCTAGGCTAGGCTAAGCAAGGGGCTGGGCTAGTCAAGGCAAGGGACTAGGCTAGGCTACTCAAGGGGCTAGGCAAGACAGACAGACAGAGAGAAAGACAGACAAGGATGGCAGGCCTGCCTGGTTTTTCTTTCTTTCTTATCCCTTTTAAAAATGTTTATTTATTTATTTATTTATTTATTTATTTATTTATGTATTTATTAGATATAAGTACACTGTAGCTGTCTTCAGACACTCCAGAAGAGGGTGTCAGATTCTGGAGAATCTATATCCCTCTTATGGTCTGCATATGATGTACATAAACACAGCCTCACATTTACTTCTAAAAATTTAAAGATGTGTGGGGCCAATGAAAGGGATCAACAATTAACAACATTGTCTCCTCTTATAGAGAACCTGGGATCAACTACCAGCAACTATATGGTGGCCCATCTCCAGTTCCAGGGGATCAGACAGACAGACAGACAGACAAGGATGGCAGGCCTGCCTGGTCTCTCTTTCTTTATTATCCTTTTTAAAAAATGTTTATTTGTTTATTTATGTATTTATTAGATATAAGTACACTGTAGCTGTCTTCAGACACTCCAGAAGAGGGTGTCAGAAGCTGGAGAATCTATATCCCTCTTATGGTCTGCATATGATGTACATAAACACAGCCTCACATTTACTTCTAAAAATTTAAAGATGTGTGGGGCCAATGAAAGGGATCAACAATTAACAGCATTGTCTCCTCTTATAGATAACCTGGGATCAACTACCAGCAACTATATGGTGGCCCATCTCCAGTTCCAGGGGATCAGACAGACAGACAGACATACAGACAGATAGAGTTAAGGATGGCAGGCCTACCTGGTCTTTCATTCTTTCTTATCTTTTTTAAAAAATGTTTATTAATTTAAGTATGTATTTATTAGATTTAAGTACACTGTAGCTGTCTTCAAACACTACCGAAGAGGGTGTCAGATTCTGGAGAATCTATATCCCTCTTATGGTCTGCATATGATGTACATGAACACAGCCTCACATATACTTCTAAAAATTTAAAGATGGGTGGGGCCACTGAAAGGGCTCAACAATTAACAGCACTGACTCCTCTTACAGAGAACCTGGGATCAACTACCAGCAATTATATGGTGGCCCATCTCCATTTCCAGGGGATCAGACAGACAGACAGACAAGGATGGCAGGCTTGCCTGGTCTCTCTTTCTTTATTATCCTTTTTTAAAAATGTTCATTTGTTTATTTATGAATTTATTAGATATAAGTACACTGTAGCTGTCTTCAGACACTCCAGAAGAGGGTGTCAGATTCTGGAGAATCTAAATCCCTCTTATGGTCTGCATATTCTGTACATAAACACAGCCTCGCATATACTTCTAAAAATTTAAAGATGGGTCGGGCCACTGAAAGGGCTCAACAATTAACAGCATTGTCTCCTCTTCCAGAGTACCTGGGATCAACTACAAGCAACTCTATGGTGGCCCATCTCCAGGTCCAGAGGATCAGACAGACAGACAGACAGAGATAAGGATGGCAGGCTTGCCTGGTCTTTCTTTCTTTCTTATCTTTTTAAAAAAATGTTTATTTCTTTATTTATGTATTTATTAGATATAAGTACACTGTATCCGTCATAGACACTCCAAAAGACGGTGTCAGATTCTGGAGAATATAAATCCCTCTTTAATGGTGTGAATATGATGTACATAAACACAGCATCACATTTACTTCTAGAAATTATAAAGATGGGTGGGGCCACTGAAAGGGCTGAACAATTAACAGCATTGTCTCCTCTTCAGAAGACCAAGGATCAACTACCAGCAACAAAATGGTGGCCCATCTCCAGTTCCAGGAGATCAGACAGACAGACAAACAGAGAGACAGACAGACAGACAAAGATAAGGATGGCAGCCCTGCCTGGTCTTTCTTTCTTTCTTATCCTTTTTAAAAAATGTTTATTTATTTATTTATTTATTTATTTATTTATTTATTTATTTATTAGATATAAGTACACTGTAGCTATCTTCAGACACTACAGAAGAGGGTGTCAGATTCTGGAGAATCTAAATCCCTCTTATGGTCTGCATATGATGTACATAAGCACAGCCTCACATATACTTCTAAAAATTTAAAGATGGGTGGGGCCACAGAAAGGGATCAACAATTAACACCATTGTCTCCTCTTCCAGAGAACGTTGGATAAACTACCAGCAACTATATGGTGGCCCATCTCAGGTTCCAGGGTATCAGACAGACAGACAGACAGACAAAGATAAGGATGGAGGCCTGCGTGGTCTTTCTTTCTTTCTTATACTTTTTAAAAAAATGTTTATTTATTTATTTATTTATTTATTATATATAAGTACACTGTAGCTGTCTTCATACACTCCTGAAGAGGGTGTCAGATTCTGGAGAATCTAAATCCCTCTTATGGTCTGCATATGATGTACATAAACACAGCCTCACATATACTTCTAAAAATTTAAAGAGGTGTGGGGCCACTGAAAGGGCTCAACAATTAACAACATTGTCTCCTCTACCAGAGAACCTGGGATCAACTACCAGCAATTATATGGTGGCCCATCTCCAGTTCCAGGGGATCAGGCAGACAAAGAGACAGACAGACAAGGGTGGCAGGCCTCCCTGGTTTTTCTTTCTTTCTTATTCTTTTTAAAAAATGTTTATTTATTTATTTATGGATTTATTAGATATAAGTACACTGTAGCTGTCTTCAGACACTCCAGAAGAGGGTGTCAGATTCTGGAGAATATAAATCCCTCTTATGGTCTGCATATGATGGACATAAACACAGATTCACATACACTTCTAAAAATTTAAGATGGGTGGGGCCACTGAAAGGGCTCAACAATTAACAGCATTGTCTCTTCTTCCAGAGAACCTGGGATCAACTACCAGCAACTATATGCTGGCCCATCTCCAGTTCCAGGGGATCAGACAGACAGACAGACAGACAGAGATAAGGAGGGCAGGCCTGCCTGGTTTTTCTTTCTTTCTTATCCTTTTAAAATAATGTTTGTTTATTTATTTATTTATTTATTTATTTATTTATTTATTTATTTATTTTATAGATATAAGTACACTGTAGTTGTCTTCAGACACTCCAGAAGAGGGTGTCAGATTCTAGAGAATCTAAATCCCTCTTATGGTCTGCATATGATGTACATAAACACAGCCTAACATATACTTCTAAAAATTTAAAGATAGGTGGAGCCACTGAAAGGGCTCAACAATTAACAGCATTGTCTCTTCTTCCAGAGAACCTGGGATCAACTAACAGCAACTATATGGTGGCCTATTTCCAGTTCCAAGGGATCAGACAGACAGACAGACAGACTGACAGAGATAAGGATGGAGGCCTGCCTGGTCTTTCTTTCTTTCTTTCTTATACTTTTAAAAAAATGTTTATTTATTTATTTATTTATTTATTTATTTATTTATTTATTTATTAGATATAAGTACACTGTAGCTGTATTCAGACACTCTAGAAGAGGGTGTCATCTTCTGGAGAATCTAAATCCCTCTTATGGTCTGCATATGATGTACATAAACACAGCCTCACATATACTTCTAAAAATTTAAAGATGGGTGGGCCCACTGAAAGGGCTCAACAATTAACAGCATTGTCTCTCCTTCCAGAGAACGTGGGATCAACTACCAGCAACTATATGGTGGCCCATCTCAAGTTCCAGGGGATAAGACAGACAGACAGACAGACAGAGATAAGGATGGCAGGCCTGCCTGATTTTTCTTTCTTTCTCATCCTTTTAAAAAAATGTTTATTTATTTATTTATTTATTTATTTATTTATTTATTTATTTATGTATTTAAGATATAAGTACACTGTAGCTGTCTTCAGACTCTCCAGAAGACGGTGCAGATTCTGGAGAATCAATATGCCTCTTATGGTCTACATATGATATACATGAACACAGCCTCACATATACTTCTAAAAATTTAAAGATTGGTGGGGCCACTGAAAGGGCTCAACAACTAACAGCATTGTCTCCTCTTCCAGAGAACCTGGGATCAACTACCAGCAACTATATGGTGGCCCATCTCCAGTTCCAGGGTATCTGACAGATAGACAGACAGACAGACAGACAGACAGACAAGGTGGCAGGCCTGCCTGGTCTTTCTTTCTTTCTTATTCTTTTTAAAAAATGTTTATTTATTTATTTATTTATGTATTTATTAGATATAAGTACACTGTAGTTGTCTTCAGACACTCTAGAAGAGGGTGTCATATTCTGGAGAATCTAAATCCCTCTTATGGTCTGCATATGATGTACATAAACACAGCCTCACATATACTTCTAAAAATTTAAAGTTGGGTGGGCCCACTGAAAGGGCTCAACAATTAACACCATTGTCTCCTCTTTCAGAGAACGTGGGATCAACTACCAGCAACTATATGGTGGCCCATCTCAAGTTGCAGGGGATCAGACAGACAGACAGACAGACAGTGATAAGGATGGCAGGCCTGCCTGATTTTTCTTTCTTTCTTATCCTTTTAAAAAATGTTTATTTATTTATTTATTTATTTATGTACTTATTAGATATAAGTACACTCTAGCTGTCTTCAGACTTTCCAGAAGAGGGTGTCAGATTCTGGGAAATCTATATCCCTCTTATGGTCTGCATATGATGTTCATAAACACAGCTTCACATATACTTCTAAAAATTTAAAGATGGGTGGGGCCACTGAAAGGGCTCAACAATTAACAGCATTGTCTCCTCTTCCAGAGGACCTGGGATCAACTACCAGCAACTATAATGTGGCCCATCTCCAGTTCCAGGGGATCAGACAGACAGACAGATAGACAGTGATAAGGATGGCAGTCCTGCCTGGTCTTTCTTTCTTTCTTATCCTTTTTTTTAAAAAATGTTTGTTTATTTATTTATTTATTTATTTATTTATTTATTTATTTATTTATTAGATATAAGTACACTGTAGCTGTTCAGACACTCCAGAAGAGGGTTTCAGATTCTGGAGAATCTAAATCCCTCTTATGGTCTGCATATGATGTACATAAACACAGCCTCACATATACTTCTAAAAATTTAAAGAAGGGTGGGGCCACTCTAAAAGCTCAACAATTAACAGCATTGTCTCCTCTTCCAGAGTACCTGGGATCAACTACCAGCAACTATATGGTGGCCCATCTCCAGTTCCAGGGGATCATACAGGCAGACATTCAGACAGTAATAAGGATGGCAGGCCTGCCTGGTCTTTCTTTCTTTCTTATCCTTTTTAAAAAAATGTTTATTTATATATTTATTTATGGATTTATTAGATATTAGTACACTGTAGCTGTCTTCAGACACTCCAGAAGAGGGTGTCAAATTCTGGAATCTAAATCCCTCTTATGGTCTGCATATGATGTACATAAACACAGCCTCACATATACTTCTAAAAATTTAAAGATGTGTGGGGTCACTGAGAGGGCTCAACAATTAACATCATTGTCTCCTCTTTCAGAGAACCTTGGATCAACTACCAGCAACTATATGGTGGCCCATCTCCAGTTCCAGGGGATCAGACAGACAGACAGACAGACAGAGATAAGGATGGCAGGCCTGCCTGGTCTTACATTCTTTCTTATCCTTTTTCAAAAATGTTTATTTATTTATTTATTTATTTATTTATTTATTTATTTATTTATTTATTATAAGTACACTGTAGCTGTCTTCAGACACTCCAGTAGAGGGTGTCAGATTCTGGAGAATCTAAATCCTCTTATAATCTGAATATGATGTACATAAACACAGCCTCACATATACTTCTAAATATTTAAAGAAGTTTGGGGCCACTGAAAGGGCTCAACAATTAACAGCATTGTCTCCTCTTCCAGAGAACCTTGGATCAACTACGAGCAACTATATGGTGGCCCATCTCCAGTTCCCGGGGATCAGATAGACAGACAGACAGACAGACAGAGATATGGATGGCAGGCCTACCTGGTCTTTCTTTCTTTCTTATCCTTTTTAAAAATGTTTATTTATTTATTTATTTATTTATCTATTTATTTATTTGATATAAGTACACTGTAGCTGTCTTCAGACACTCCAGAAGAGGGTGTCAGAGTCTGGAGAATCTAAATCCCTATTATGGTCTGCATATGATGTACATAAACACAGCCTCACATTTACTACTAAATATTTAAAGATGGGTGGCGCCACTGAAAGGGCTCAACAATTAACAGCATTGTCTCCTCTTCCAGAGAACCTGGGATCAACTACCAGCAATTATTCGTGGCCCATCTCCAGTTCCCAGGGATCAGATTGACAGACAGACAGACAGACAGAGATATGGATGGCAGGCCTGCCTGGTCTTTCTTTCTGTCATATCCTTTTTAAAAAATGTTTATTTATTTATTTATTTATTTATTTATTTATTTATTTATTAGATATAAGTACACTGTAGCTGTCTTCAGACACTCCAGAAGAGGGTGTCAGACTCTGGAGAATCTAAATCCTCTTATAATCTGAATATGATGTACATAAACACAGCCTCATATATACTTTTAAATATTTAAAGAAGTGTGGGGCCACTGAAACGGCTCAACAATTAACAGCATTGTCTCCTCTTCCAGAGAACCTTGGATCAACTACCAGCAACTATATGGTGGCCCATCTCCAGTTCCCAGGAATCAGATAGACAGACAGACAGACAGACAGAGATATGGATGGTAGGCCTTCTTGGTCTTTGTTTCTTTTTTATCCTTTTTAAAAAATGTTTATTTATTTATTTATTTATTTATTTATTTATTTATTTATTTATCTATTTATTTATTAGATATAAGTACACTGTAGCTGTCTTCAGACACTCCAGAAGAGGGTGTCAGATTCTGGAGAATCTAAATGCCTCTTATGGTCTGCATATGATGTACATAAACACAGCCTCACATATACTTCTAAATATTTAAAGATGGGTGGCGCCACTGAAAGGGCTCAACAATTAACAGCATTGTCTCCTCTTCCAGAGAACCTGGGATCAACTACCAGCAACTATTCGTGGCCCATCTCCAGTTCCCAGGGATCAGATAGACAGACAGACAGACAGACAGACAGACAGACAGACAGAGATATGGATGGCAGGCCTGCCTGGTCTTTCTTTCTGTCTTATCCTTTTATAAAATGTTTATTTATTTATTTATTTATTTATTTATTTATTTATTTATTTATTTATTAGATATAAGTACACTGTAGCCGTTTTCAGACACTCCAGCAGAGGGTGACAGATTCTAGAGAATCTAAATCCCTCTTATGGTCTGAATATGATGTACATAAACACAGCATCACATATACTTCTAAAAATTAAAAATGGGTGGGGCCACTGAAAGGGCTCAACAATTAACAGCATTGTCTCCTCTTCCAGAGAACCTGGGATCAACTAACAGCAACTATATGGTGGCCCATCTCCAGTTCCAAGGGATCAGACAGACTGACAGACAGACAGACTGACAGAGATAAGGATGGCAGGCCTGCCTGGTCTTTCTTTCTTTCTTATCCTTTTTAAAAAATGTTTATTTATTTATTTGTTTATTAGATATAAGTACACTGTAGCCGTCTTCAGACACTCCAGAAGAAGGTGTCAGATTCTGGAGAATCTAAATCCCTCTTATGGTCTGCATATGATGTACATAAACACAGCCTCACATTTACTTCTTAAAATTTAAAGGTGGGTGGGGGCCACTGAAAGGGCTCAGCAATTAACAGCATTGTCTCCTCTTACAGAGAACCTGGGATCAACTACCTGCAACTATATGGTGGCCCATCTCCACTCCCAGGGGATCAGACAGACAGACAAGAATAAGGATGGCAGGCCTGCATGGTCTTTCTTTCTTTCTTATCCTTTTTAAAAAATTTTTATTTATTTATGTATTTATTAGATATAAGTACACTGTAGCTTTCTTCAGACACTCCGGAAGAGGGTGTCAGATTCTGATGAATCTAAATCCCTCTTCCGGTCTGATATGATGTACATAAACACAGCCTCACATACACTTCTAAAAATTTAAAGATGGGTAGGGCCACTGAATGGGCTCAACAATTAACAGCATTGTCTCCTCTTCCAGAGATCCTGGGATCAACTACCAGCAACTTTATGGTAGCCCATCTCCAGTTCCAGGGGATCAGACGAACAGACAGACAGACAGAGATAAGGATGGCAGGCCTGCCTGGTCTTACTTTCTTTGTTATCCTTTTTAAAAAATGTTTATTTATTTATTTATTTATTTATTTATTTATTTATTTATTTATTTATGTATTTATTATATATAAGTACACTGTAGCTGTCTTCAGACACTCCAGAAGAGGGTGTCAGATTCTGGAGAATCTAAATCCCTCTTATGGTCTGCATATGATGTACATAAACACAGCCTCACATATACTTCTAAAAATTTAAAGAAGTGTGGGGCCACTCTAAAAGCTCAACAATTAACAGCATTGTCTCCTCTTCCAGAGTACTTGGGATCAACTACCAGCAACTATATGGTGGCCCATCTTCAGTTCCAGGGGATCATACAGACAGACATACAGACAGTGATAAGGATGGCAGGCCTGCCTGGTCTTTCTTTCTTTCTTATCCTTTTTAAAAAAATGTTTATTTATATATTTATTTATGTATTTATTTGATATAAGTACACTGTAGCTGTCTTCAGACACTCCAGAAGAGGGTGCCAGATTCTGGAGAATCTAAATCCCTCTTATGGTCTGCATATGATGTACATAAACACAGCCTCACATATACTTCTAAAAATTTAAAGATGTGTGGGGCCACTGAGAGTGCTCAACAATTAATAGCATTGTCTCCTCTTTCAGAGAACCTGCGATAAACTACCAGCACCTTATGGTGGCCCATCTCCAGTTCCAGTGGATCAGACAGACAGACAGACAGAGAGACAGAGATAAGGATGGCAGGCCTGCCTGGTCTTACTTTCTTTCTTATCCTGTTAAAAAATGTTTATTTATTTATTTATTTATTTATTTATTTATTTATTTATTTATTTATTAGATATAAGTATTCTGTAGCTATTCAGACACTCCAGAAGAGGGTGTCAGATTCTGGAGAATCTAAATCCCTCTTATGGTCTGCATAAGATGTACATAAACACAGCCGAACATATACTTCTAAAAATTAAAAGATGCTTGGGGCCACTGAGTGGGCTCAACAATTAACAGCATTGTCTCCTCTTATAGAGAACCTGGCATCAACTACCAGCAACTATATGGTGGTCCATCTCCAGTTCCAGGGGATCAGACAGACAGACAGACAGACAGTGATAAGGATTGCAGGCCTGCCTGGTCTTTCTTTCTTTCTTATCCTTTTTAAAAAAAAATGTTTGTTTATTTATTTATTTATTTATTTATTAGATATAAGTACACTGTAGCTGTTCAGACACTCCAGAAGAGTGTGTCAGATTCTGGAGAATCTAAATCCCTCTTATGGTCTGCATATGATGTACATAAACACAGCCTCACATATACTTCTAAAAATTTAAAGGAGGGTGGGGCCACTCTAAAAGCTCAACCATTAACAGCATTGTCTCCTCTTCCAGAGTACCTGGGATCAACTACCAGCAACTATATGATGGCCCATCTCCAGTTCCAGGGGATAAGACAGACAGACATACAGACAGTGATAAGGATGGCAGGCTGCCTGGTCTTTCTTTCTTTCTTATCCTTTTTAAAAAAATGTTTATTTATATATTTATTCATGTATTTATTAGATATAAGTACCCTGTAGCTGTCTTCAGACACTCCAGAAGAGGGTGTCAGATTCTGGAGAATCTAAATCCCTCTTATGGTCTGCATATGATGTACATAAACACAGCCTCACATATACTTCTAAAAATTTAAAGAAGGGTGGGGCCACTCTAAAAGCTCAACAATTAACAGCATTGTCTCCTCTTCCAGAGTACCTGGGATCAACTACCAGCAACTATATGGTGGCCCTTCTCCAGTTCCAGGGGATCAGACAGACAGACATACAGACAGTGATAAGGATGGCAGGCCTGCCTGGTCTTCTTTCTTTCTTATCCTTTTTAAAAAAATGTTTATTTATATATTTATTTATGTATTTATTAGATATAAGTACACTGTAGCTGTCTTCAGACACTCCAGAAGAGGGTCTCAGATTCTGGAGAATCTAAATCCCTCTTATGGTCTGTATATTATGTACATAAACACAGCCTCACATATACTTCTAAAAATTTAAAGATGTGTGGGGCCACTGAAAGGGCTCAACAATTAACAGCATTGTCTCCTCTTTCAGAGAACTTGGGATAAACTACCAGCACCTTATGGTGGCCCATCTCCAGTTCCAGTGGATCAGACAGACAGACAGACAGAGAGACAGAGATAAGGATGGCAGGCCTGCCTGGTCTTTCTTTATTTCTTATACTTTTTAAAAAATGTTTATTTATTTATTTATTTATTTATTTATTTATTTATTTATGTATTTATTAGATATAAGTACACTGTAGCCGTCTTCAGACACTCCAGAAGAGGGAGACAGATTCTAGAGAATCTAAATCCCTCTTATGTTCTGAATATGATGTACATAAACACAGCATCACATATACTTCTAAAAATTAAAAATGGGTGGGGCCACTGAAAGGGCTCAACAATTAACAGCATTGTCTCCTCTTCCAGAGAACTTGGGATCAACTACCAGCAACTACAAGGTGGCCCATCTCCAGTTCCAGGGGATCAGACAGACAGACAGACAGACAGACAGAGATAAGGATGGCAGGCCTGTCTGGTCTTTCTTTCTTTCTTATCCTTTTAAAATAATGTTTGTTTGTTTATTTATTTATTTATTTATTTATTTATTTATGTATTTATTAGATATAAGTACACTGTAGTTGTCTTCAGACACTCCAGAAGAGGGTGTCAGATTCTGGAGAATCTAAATCCCTCTTATGGTCTGCATATGATGTACATAAACACAGCCTAACATATACTTCTAAAAATTTAAAGATAGGTGGAGCCACTGAAAGGGCTCAACAATTAACAGCATTGTCTCCTCTTCCAGAGAACCTGGGATCAACTAACAGCAACTATATGGTGGCCCATCTCCAGTTCAAAGGGATCAGACAGACTGACAGACAGACAGACTGACAGAGATAAGGATGGCAGGCCTGCCTGGTCTTTCTTTCTTTCTTATCCTTTTTCAAAAATGTTTATTTATTTATTTATATTTTTATTAGGTATAAGTACACTGTAGCCGTCTTCAGACACTCCAGAAGAAGGAGTCAGATTCTGGAGAATCTAAATCCCTCTTATGGTCTGCATATGATGTACATAAACACAGCCTCACATTTACTTCTTAAAATATAAAGGTGGGGGGGCCACTGAAAGGGCTCAGCAATTAACAGCATTGTCTCCTCTTACAGAGAACCTGGGATCAACTACCTGCAACTATATGGTGGCCCATCTCCACACCCAGGGGATCAGACAGACAGACAGAGAGACAAGGATAAGGATGGCAGGCCAGCCTGGTCTTTCTTTCTTTCTTATCCTTTTAAAAAAATATTTATTTATTTATTTATTTATTTATTTATTTATTTATTTATTTATTTATTTATGTATTTATTAGATATAAGTATACTGTAGCTGTCTTCAGACACTCCAGAAGAGGGTGTCAGATTCTGGAGAATCTAAATCCCTCTTATGGTCTGCATATGATGTACATAAACACAGCCTCACATATACTTCTAAAAATTTAAAGAAGGGTGGGGCCACTCTTAAAGCTCAACAATTAACAGCATTGTCTCCTCTTCCAGAGTACCTGGGATCAACTACCAGCAACTATATGGTGGCCCATCTCCAGTTCCAGGGGATCAGACCGACAGACATACAGACAGTGATAAGGATGGCAGGCCTGCCTGGTCTTTCTTTCTTTCTCATCCTTTTTAAAAAATGTTTATTTATTTATTTATATGTTTATTAGATATAAGTACACTGTAGCCGTCTTCAGACACTCCAGAAGAAGGTGTCAGATTCTGGAGAATCAAAATCCCTCTTATGGTCTGCATATGATGTACATAAACACAGGCTCACGTTTACTTCTTAAAATTTAAAGGTGGGGGGGGGGCACTGAATGGGCTCAGCAATTAACAGCATTGTCTCCTCTTTCAGAGAACCTGGGATCAACTACCTGCAACTATATGGTGGCCCATCTCCACTCCCAGGGGATCATACAGACACACAGACAGACAAGGATAAGTATGGCAGGCCTGCCTGGTCTTTCTTTCTTTCTTATCCTTTTTAAAAAAAATTGTATTTATTTATGTATTTATTAGATATAAGTACACTGTAGCTGTCTTCAGACACTCCAGAAGAGGGTGTCAGATTCTAATGAATCTAAATCCCTCTTCTGGTCTGCATATGATGTACATAAAAACAGCCTCACATACACTTCTAAAAATTTAAAGATGGGTAGGGCCACTGATAGGGCTCAACAATTAACAGCATTGTCTCCTCTTCCAGAGAACCTGGGATCAACTACCAGCAACTATATGGTGGCCCATCTCCAGTTCCAGGGGATCAGACAGACAGACAGACAGACAGACAGAGATAAGGATGGCAGGCCTGCCTGGTCTTTCTTTATTTCTTATACTTTTTAAAAAATGTTTATTTATTTATTTATTTATTTATTTATGTATTTATTAGATATAAGTACACTGTAGCCGTCTTCAGACACTCCAGAAGAGGGAGACAGATTCTAGAGAATCTAAATCCCTCTTATGTTCTGAATATGATGTACATAAACACAGCATCACATATACTTCTAAAAATTAAAAATGGGTGGGGCCACTGAAAGGGCTCAACAATTAACAGCATTGTCTCCTCTTCCAGAGAACTTGGGATCAACTACCAGCAACTACAAGGTGGCCCATCTCCAGTTCCAGGGGATCAGACAGACAGACAGACAGACAGAGATAAGGATGGCAGGCCTGTCTGGTCTTTCTTTCTTTCTTATCCTTTTAAAATAATGTTTGTTTGTTTATTTATTTATTTATTTATGTATTTATTTATGTATTTATTAGATATAAGTACACTGTAGTTGTCTTCAGACACTCCAGAAGAGGGTGTCAGATTCTGGAGAATCTAAATCCCTCTTATGGTCTGCATATGATGTACATAAACACAGCCTAACATATACTTCTAAAAATTTAAAGATAGGTGGAGCCACTGAAAGGGCTCAACAATTAACAGCATTGTCTCCTCTTCCAGAGAACCTGGGATCAACTAACAGCAACTATATGGTGGCCCATCTCCAGTTCCAAGGGATCAGACAGACTGACAGACAGACAGACTGACAGAGATAAGGATGGCAGGCCTGCCTGGTCTTTCTTTCTTTCTTATCCTTTTTCAAAAATGTTTATTTATTTATTTATATTTTTATTAGGTATAAGTACACTGTAGCCGTCTTCAGACACTCCAGAAGAAGGAGTCAGATTCTGGAGAATCTAAATCCCTCTTATGGTCTGCATATGATGTACATAAACACAGCCTCACATTTACTTCTTAAAATATAAAGGTGGGGGGGGCCACTGAAAGGGCTCAGCAATTAACAGCATTGTCTCCTCTTACAGAGAACCTGGGATCAACTACCTGCAACTATATGGTGGCCCATCTCCACACCCAGGGGATCAGACAGACAGACAGAGAGACAAGGATAAGGATGGCAGGCCAGCCTGGTCTTTCTTTCTTTCTTATCCTTTTAAAAAAATATTTATTTATTTATTTATTTATTTATTTATTTATTTATGTATTTATTAGATATAAGTACACTGTAGCTGTCTTCAGACACTCCAGAAGAGGGTGTCAGATTCTGGAGAATCTAAATCCCTCTTATGGTCTGCATATGATGTACATAAACACAGCCTCACATATACTTCTAAAAATTTAAAGAAGGGTGGGGCCACTCTTAAAGCTCAACAATTAACAGCATTGTCTCCTCTTCCAGAGTACCTGGGATCAACTACCAGCAACTATATGGTGGCCCATCTCCAGTTCCAGGGGATCAGACCGACAGACATACAGACAGTGATAAGGATGGCAGGCCTGCCTGGTCTTTCTTTCTTTCTCATCCTTTTTAAAAAATGTTTATTTATTTATTTATATGTTTATTAGATATAAGTACACTGTAGCCGTCTTCAGACACTCCAGAAGAAGGTGTCAGATTCTGGAGAATCAAAATCCCTCTTATGGTCTGCATATGATGTACATAAACACAGGCTCACGTTTACTTCTTAAAATTTAAAGGTGGGGGGGGGCACTGAAAGGGCTCAGCAATTAACAGCATTGTCTCCTCTTTCAGAGAACCTGGGATCAACTACCTGCAACTATATGGTGGCCCATCTCCACTCCCAGGGGATCATACAGACACACAGACAGACAAGGATAAGTATGGCAGGCCTGCCTGGTCTTTCTTTCTTTCTTATCCTTTTTTAAAAAAATTGTATTTATTTATGTATTTATTAGATATAAGTACACTGTAGCTGTCTTCAGACACTCCAGAAGAGGGTGTCAGATTCTAATGAATCTAAATCCCTCTTCTGGTCTGCATATGATGTACATAAAAACAGCCTCACATACACTTCTAAAAATTTAAAGATGGGTAGGGCCACTGATAGGGCTCAACAATTAACAGCATTGTCTCCTCTTCCAGAGAACCTGGGATCAACTACCAGCAACTATATGGTGGCCCATCTCCAGTTCCAGGGGATCAGACAGACAGACAGACAGACAGACAGAGATAAGGATGGCAGGCCTGCCTGTTCTTACTTTCTTTCTTATCCTTTTTAAAAAATGTTTATTTATTTATTTATTTATTACATATAAGTACACTGTAGCTGTCTTCAGACACTCCAGAAGAGGGTGTCAGATTCTGGAGAATCTAAATCCCTCTTATGGTCTGCATATGATGTACATAAACACAGCCTCACATATACTTCTAAATATTTAAAGAAGTGTGGGGCCACTGAAAGGGCTCAACAATTAACAGCATTGGCTCCTCTCCCAGAGAACCTTGGATCAACTACCAGCAACTATATGGTGGCCAATCTCCAGTTCCCGGGGATCAGATAGACAGACAGACAGACAGACAGACAGAGATATGGATGGCAGGCCTGCCTGGTCTTTCTTTCTTTCTTATCCTTTTTAAAAAATGTTTATTTATTTATCTACTTATTTATTAGATATAAGTACACTGTAGCTGTCTTCAGACACTCCAGAAGTGGGTGTCAGATTCTGGAGAATCTAAATCCCTCTTATGGTCTGCATATGATGTACATAAACACAGCCTCACATATACTTCTAAATATTTAAAGATGGGTGGCGCCACTGAAAGGGCTCAACAATTAACAGCATTGTCTCCTCTTCGAGAGAACCTGGGATCAACTAACAGCTTCTATTCGTGGCCCATCTCCAGTTCCCAGGGATCAGATAGACAGACAGACAGACAGACAGAGATATGAATGGCAGGCCTGCCTGTTCTTTCTTTCTGTCTTATCCTTTTTAAAAAATGTTTATTTATTTATTTATTTATTTAGTAGATATAAGTACACTGTAGCTGTTCAGACACTCCAGAAGAGGGTGTCAGATTCTGGAGAATCTAAATCCCTCTTATGGTCTGCATATGATGTACATAAACACAGCCTCACATATACTTCTAAAAATTTAAAGAAGGGTGGGGCCACTCTAAAAGCTCAACAATTAACAGCATTGTCTCCTCTTCCAGAGTACCTGGGATCAACTACCAGCAACTATATGGTGGCCCATCTTCAGTTCCAGGGGATCATACAGACAGACATACAGACAGTGATAAGGATGGCAGGCCTGCCTGGTCTTTCTTTCTTTCTTATCCTTTTTAAAAAAATGTTTATTTATATATTTATTTATGTATTTATTTGATATAAGTACACTGTAGCTGTCTTCAGACACTCCAGAAGAGGGTGCCAGATTCTGGAGAATCTAAATCCCTCTTATGGTCTGCATATGATGTACATAAACACAGCCTCACATATACTTCTAAAAATTTAAAGATGTGTGGGGCCACTGAGAGGGCTCAACAATTAATAGCATTGTCTCCTCTTTCAGAGAACCTGGGATAAACTACCAGCACCTTATGGTGGCCCATCTCCAGTTCCAGTGGATCAGACAGACAGACAGACAGAGACAGAGATAAGGATGGCAGGCCTGCCTGGTCTTACTTTCTTTCTTATCCTTTTAAAAAATGTTTATTTATTTATTTATTTATTTATTTATGTATTTATTAGATATAAGTACTCTGTAGCTATTCAGACACTCCAGAAGAGGGTGTCAGATTCTGGAGAATCTAAATCCCTCTTATGGTCTGCATAAGATGTACATAAACACAGCCGAACATATACTTCTAAAAATTAAAAGATGTGTGGGGCCACTGAGTGGGCTCAACAATTAACAGCATTGTCTCCTCTTATAGAGAACCTGGGATCAACTACCAGCAACTATATGGTGGTCCATCTCCAGTTCCAGGGGATCAGACAGACAGACAGACAGACAGTGATAAGGATGGCAGGCCTGCCTGGTCTTTCTTTCTTTCTTATCCTTTTTTTTAAAAAATGTTTGTTTATTTATTTATTTATTTATTTATTTATTTATTTATTTATTAGATATAAGTACACTGTAGCTGTACAGACACTCCAGAAGAGTGTGTCAGATTCTGGAGAATCTAAATCCCTCTTATGGTCTGCATATGATGTACATAAACACAGCCTCACATATACTTCTAAAAATTTAAAGGAGGGTGGGGCCACTCTAAAAGCTCAACAATTAACAGCATTGTCTCCTCTTCCAGAGTACCTGGGATCAACTACCAGCAACTATATGATGGCCCATCTCCAGTTACAGGGGATCAGACAGACAGACATACAGACAGTGATAAGGATGGCAGGCCTGCCTGGTCTTTCTTTCTTTCTTATCCTTTTTAAAAAAATGTTTATTTATATATTTATTTATGTATTTATTAGATATAAGTACACTGTAGTTGTCTTCAGACACTCCAGAAGAGGGTGTCAGATTCTGGAGAATCTAAATCCCTCTTATGGTCTGCATATGATGTACATAAACACAGCCTCACATATACTTCTAAAAATTTAAAGAAGGGTGGGGCCACTCTAAAAGCTCAACAATTAACAGCATTGTCTCCTCTTCCAGAGAACCTGGGATCAACTACCAGCAACTATATGGTGGCCCTTCTCCAGTTCCAGGGGATCAGACAGACAGACAGAGAGACAGAGATAAGGATGGCAGGCCTGCCTGGTCTTTCTTTCTTTCTTATCCTTTTTAAAAAAATGTTTATTTATATATTTATTTATGTATTTATTAGATATAAGTACACTGTAGCTGTCTTCAGACACTCCAGAAGAGGGTCTCAGATTCTGGAGAATCTAAATCCCTCTTATGGTCTGTATATTATGTACATAAACACAGCCTAACATATACTTCTAAAAATTTAAAGATGTGTGGGGCCACTGAGAGGGCTCAACAATTAACAGCATTGTCTCCTCTTTTAGAGAACCTGGGATAAACTCCCAGCACCTTATGGTGGGCCATCTCCAGTTCCAGTGGATCAGACAGACAGACAGACAGAAAGACAGAGATAAGGATGGCAGGCCTGCCTGGTTTTTCTTTATTTCTTATACTTTTAAAAAAATGTTTATTTATTTATTTATTTATTTATTTATTTATTTATTTATTTATGTATTTATTAGATATAAGTACACTGTAGCCGTCTTCAGACACTCCAGAAGAGGGTGACAGATTCTAGAGAATCTAAATCGCTCTTATGTTCTGAATATGATGTACATAAACATAGCATCACATATATTTCTAAAAATTAAAAATGGGTGGGGCCACTGAAAGGGCTCAACAATTAACAGCATTGTCTCCTCTTCCAGAGAACTTGGGATCAACTACCAGCAACTACAAGGTGGCCCATCTCCAGTTCCAGGGGATCAGACAGACAGACAGACAGACAGAGATAAGGATGGCAGGCCTGTCTGGTCTTTCTTTCTTTCTTATCCTTTTAAAATAATGTTTGTTTATTTATTTATTTATTTATTTATTTATTTATGTATTTATTAGATATAAGTACACTGTAGTTGTCTTCAGACACTCCAGAAGAGGGTGTCAGATTCTGGAGAATCTAAATCCCTCTTATGGTCTGCATATGATGTACATAAACACAGCCTAACATATACTTCTAAAAATTTAAAGAAGGGTGGGGCCACTCTAAAAGCTCAACAATTAACAGCATTGTCTCCTCTTCCAGAGTACCTGGGATCAACTACCAGCAACTATATGGTGGCCCATCTCCAGTTCCAGGGGATCAGACAGACAGACAGACTGACAGAGATAAGGATGGCAGGCCTGCCTGGTCTTTCATTCTTATCCTTTTTAAAAAATGTTTATTTATTTATTTATTTATATTTTTATTAGATATAAGTACACTGTAGCCGTCTTCAGACTCTCCAGAAGAAGGTGTCAGATTCTGGAGAATCAAAATCCCTCTTATGGTCTGCATATGATGTACATAAACACAGCCTCACATTTACTTCTTAAAATATAAAGGTGGGGGGGCCACTGAAAGGGCTCAGCAATTAACAGCATTGTCTCCTCTTACAGAGAACCTGGGATCAACTACCTGCAACTATATGGTGGCCCATCTCCACTCCCAGGGGATCAGACAGACAGACAGACAAGGATAAGGATGGCAGGCCAGCCTGGTCTTTCTTTCTTTCTTATCCTTTTTAAAAAAATATTTATTTATTTATTTATTTATTTATTTATTTATTTATTTATTTATTTATTAGATATATGTACACTGTAGCTGTTCAGACACTCCAGAAGAGGGTGTCAGATTCTGGAGAATCTAAATCCCTCTTATGGTCTGCATATGATGTACATAAACACAGCCTCACATATACTTCTAAAAATTTAAAGAAGGGTGGGGCCACTCTTAAAGCTCAACAATTAACAGCATTGTCTCCTCTTCCAGAGTACCTGGGATCAACTACCAGCAACTATATGGTGGCACATCTCCAGTTCCAGGGGATCAGACAGACAGACATACAGACAGTGATAAGGATGGCAGGCCTGCCTGGTCTTTCTTTCTTTCTTTCTTATCCTTTTTAAAAACATGTTTATTTATATATTTATTTATGTATTTATTAGATATAAGTACACTGTAGCTGTCTTCAGACACTCCACAAGAGGGTGTCAGATTCTGGAGAATCTAAATCCCTCTTATGGTCTGCATATGATGTACATAAACACAGCCTCACATATACTTCTAAAAATTTAAAGATGTGTGGGGCCACTGAGAGGGCTCAACAATTAACAGCATTGTCTCCTCTTTCAGAGAACCTGGGATAAACTACCAGCACCTTATGGTGGCCCATCTCCAGTTCCAGTGGATCAGACAGACAGACAGACAGAGAGACAGAGATAAGGATGGCAGGCCTGCCTGGTCTTACTTTCTTTCTTATACTTTTTAAAAAATGTTTATTTATTTATTTATTTATTTATTTATTTATGTATTTATTAGATATACGTACACTGTAGCCGTCTTCAGACACTCCATAAGAGGGTGACAGTTTCTAGAGCATCTAAATCCCTCTTATGGTCTGAATATGATGTACATAAACACAGCATCACATATACTTCTAAAAATTAAAAATGGGTGGGGCCACTGAAAGTGCTCAACAATTAAGAGCATTGTCTCCTCTTCCAGAGAACCTTGGATCAACTACCAGCAACTATATGGTGGCCCATCTCTAGTTCCAGGGGATCAGACAGACAGACAGACAGACAGAGATAAGGATGGCAGGCCTGCCTGGTCTTACTTTCTTTCTTATTCTTTTTAAAAAATGTTTATTTATTTATTTATTTATTTATTTATTTATTTATTATATATAAGTACAGTGTAGCTGTCTTCAGACACTCCAGTAGAGGGTGTCAGATTCTGGAGAATCTAAATCCTCTTATAATCTGAATATGATGTACTTAAACACAGCTCACATATACTTCTAAATATTTAAAGAAGTGTGGGGCCACTGAAAAGGCACTACAATTAAGAGCATTGTCTCCTCTTCCAGAGAACCTTGGATCAACTACCAGCAACTATATGGTGGCCCATCTACAGTTCCAGGAGATCAGACAGACAGACAAACAGACAGACAGAGATAAGGATGGCAGGCCTACCTGGTCTTACTTTCTTTCTTATCCTTTTTAAAAAATGTTTATTTATTTATTTATTTATTACATATAAGTACACTGTAGCTGTCTTCAGACACTCCAGTAGAGGGTGTCAGATTCTGGAGAATCTAAATCCTCTTATAATCTGAATATGATGTACATAAACACAGCCTCACATATACTTCTAAATATTTAAAGAAGTGTGGGGCCACGAAAGGGCTCAACAATTAAGAGCATTGTCTCCTCTTCCAGAGTACCTGGGATCAACTACCAGCAACTATATGGTGGCCCATCTCCAGTTCCAGGTGATCAGACAGACAGACAGACTGACAGAGATAAGGATGGCAGGCCTGCCTGGTCTTTCTTTCTTTCTTATCCTTTTTAAAAAATGTTTATTTATTTATATATATTTTTATTAGATATAAGTACACTGTAGCCGTCTTCAGACACTCCAGAAGAAGGTGTCAGATTCTGGAGAATCTAAATCCCTCTTATGGTCTCCATATGATGTACATAAACACAGCCTCACATTTACTTCTTAAAATATAAAGGTGGGGGGGGCCACTGAAAGGGCTCAGCAATTAACAACATTGTCTCCTCTTACAGAGAACCTGGGATCAACTACCTGCAACTATATGGTGGCCCATCTCCACTCCCAGGGGATCAGACAGACAGACAGACAGACAAGGATAAGGATTGCAGGCCAGCCTGGTCTTTCTTTCTTTCTTATCCTTTTTAAAAAAATATTTATTTATTTATTTATTTATTTATTTATTTATTTATTTATTAGATATAAGTACACTGTACCTGTTCAGACACTCCAGAAGAGGGTGTCAGATTCTGGAGAATCTAAATCCCTCTTATGGTCTGCATATGATGTACATAAACACAGCCTCACATATACTTCTAAAAATTTAAAGAAGGGTGGGGCCACTCTAAAAGCTCAACAATTAACAGCATTGTCTCCTCTTCCAGAGTACCTGGGATCAACTACCAGCAACTATATGGTGGCCCAGCTCCAATTCCAGGGGATCAGACAGACAGACATACAGACATTGATAAGGATGGCAGGCCTGCCTGGTCTTTCTTTCTTATCCTTTTTAAAAAAATGTTTATTTATATATTTATTTATGTATTTATTAGATATAAGTACACTGTAGCCGTCTTCAGACACTCCAGAAGAGGGTGTCAGATTCTTGAGAATCTAAATCCTTCTTATGGTCTGCATATGATGTACATAAACACAGCCTCACATATACTTCTAAAAATTTAACGATGTGTGGGGCCACTGAGAGGGCTCAACAATTAACAGCATTGTCTCCTCTTTCAGAGAACCTGGGATAAACTACCAGCACCTTATGGTGGCCCATCTCCAGTTCCAGTGGATCAGACAGACAGACAGACAGAGAGACAGAGATAAGGATGGCAGGCCTGCCTGGTCTTACTTTCTTTCTTATACTTTTTAAAAAATGTTTATTTATTTATTTATTTATTTATTTATGTATTTATTAGATATAAGAACAATGTAGCCGTCTTCAGACACTCCATAAGAGGGTGACAGATACTAGAGCATCTAAATCTCTCTTATGGTCTGAATATGATGTACATAAACACAGCATCACATATACTTCTAAAAATTAAAAATGGGTGGGGCCACTGAAAGGGCTCAACAATTAACAGCATTGTCTCCTCTTCCAGAGAACCTGGGATCAACTACCAGCAACTATATGGTGGCCCATCTCCAGTTCCAGGGGATCAGACAGACAGACAGACAGACAGAGATAAGGATGGCAGGCCTGCCTGGTCTTACTTTCTTTCTTATACTTTTTAAAAAATGTTTATTTATTTATTTATTTATTTATTATATATAAGTACACTGTAGCTGTCTTCAGACACTCCAGTAGAGGGTGTCAGATTCTGGAGAATCTAAATCATCTTATATTCTGAATATGATGTACATAAACACAGCCTCACATATACTTCTAAATATTTAAAGAAATGTGGGGGACTGAAAGGGCTCAACAATTAAGAGCATTGTCTCCTCTTCCAGAGAACCTGGGATCAACTACCAGCAACTACAAGGTGGCCCATCTCCAGTTCCAGGGGATCAGACAGACAGACAGACAGACAGAGATTAGGATGGCAGGCCTGCCTGGTCTTTCTTTCTTTCTTATCCTTTTAAAATAATGTTTATTTATTTATTTATATTTATTTATATATGTATTTATTAGATATAAGTACACTATAGTTGTCTTCAGACACTCCAGAAGAGGGTGTCAGATTCTGGAGAATCTAAATCCCTCTTATGGTCTGCATATGATGTACATAAACACAGCCTAACATATACTTCTAAAAATTTAAAGATAGGTGGAGACACTGAAAGGGATCAACAATTAACAGCATTGTCTCCTCTTCCAGAGAACCTGGGATCAAGTAACAGCAACTATATGGTGGCCCATCTCCAGTTCCAAGGGATCAGACAGACTGAGAGACAGACAGACTGACAGAGATAAGGATGGCAGGCCTGCCTGGTCTTTCTTTCTTTTTTATCCTTTTTAAAAAATGTTTATTTATTTATTTATATGTTTATTAGATATAAGTACACTGTAGCCGTCTTCAGACACTCCAGAAGAAGGTGTCAGATTCTGGAGAATCTAAATCCCTCTTATGGTCTGCATATTATGTACATAAACACAGCCTCACGTTTACTTCTTAAAATTTAAAGGTGGGAGGGGGGCCACTGAAAGGGCTCAGCAATTAACAGCATTGTCTCCTCTTTCAGAGAACCTGGGATCAACTACCTGCAACTATATGGTGGCCCATCTCCACTCCCAGGTGATCAGACAGACAGACAGACAGACAGAGATAAGGATGGCAGGCCTGCCTGGTCTTACTTTGTTTCTTATCCTTTTTAAAAATGTTTATTTATTTATTTATTTATTACATATAAATACACTGTAGCTGTCTTCAGACACTCCAGTAGAGGGTGTTAGATTCTGGAGAATCTAAATCCTCTTATAATCTGAATATGATGTACATAAACACAGCCTCACATATACTTCTAAATATTTAAAGAAGTGTGGGGCCACTGAAAGGGCTCAACAATTAAGAGCATTGTCTCCTCTTCCAGAGAACCTTGGATCAACTACCAGCAACTATATGGTGGCCCATCTCCAGTTCCCGGGGATCAGATAGACAGACAGACAGACAGGCAGAGATATGGATGGCAGGCCTGCCTGGTCTTTCTTTATTTCTTATCCTTTTTAAAAAAATGTTTATTTATTTATTTATTTATGTATTTAGTAGATATAAGTACACTGTAGCTGTTCAGACACTACAGAAGAGGGTGTCAGATTCTGGAGAATCTAAATCCCTCTTATGGTCTGCATATGATGTACATAAACACAGCCTCACATATACTTCTAAAAATTTAAAGAAGGGTGGGGCCACTCTTAAAGCTCAACAATTAACAGCATTGTCTCCTCTTCCAGAGTACCTAGGATCAACTACCAGCAACTATATGATGGCCCATCTCCAGTTCCAGGGGATCAGACAGACAGACATACAGACAGTGATAAGGATGGCAGGCCTGCCTGGTCTTTCTTTCTTTCTTATCCTTTTTAAAAAAATGTTTATTTATATATTTATTTATGTATTTATTAGATATAAGTACACTGTAGCTGTTTTCAGACACTCCAGAAGAGGGTGTCAGATTCTGGAGAATCAAAATCCCTCTTATGGTCTGCATATGATGTACATAAACACAGCCTCACATATACTTCTAAAAATTTAAAGATGTGTGGGGCCACTGAGAGGGCTCAACAATTAACAGCATTGTCTCCTCTTTCAGAGAACCTGGGATAAACTACCAGCACCTTATGGTGGCCCATCTCCAGTTCCAGTGGATCAGACAGACAGACAGACAGAGAGACAGAGATAAGGATGGCAGGCCTGCCTGGTCTTTCTTTATTTCTTATAATTTTTAAAAAATCTTTATTTATTTATTTATTTATTTATGTATTTATTATATATAAGTACACTGTAGCCATCTTCAGACACTCCAGAAGAGGGTGTCAGATTCTGGAGAATCTAAATCCCTCTTATGGTCTGCATATGATGTACATAAACACAGCCTCACATATACTTCTAAAAATTAAAAGTGGGTGGGGCCACTGAAATGGTTCAACAATTAACAGCATTGTCTCCTCTTCCAGAGAACCTGGGATCAACTACCAGTACCTACAAGGTGGCCCATCTCCAGTTCCAGGGGATCAGACAGACAGACAGACAGACAGAGATAAGGATGGCAGGCCTGCCTGGTCTTTCTTTCTTTCTTATCCTTTTTAAAAAATATTTATTTATTTTTTTATTTTTTATGTATTTCTTAGATATAAGTACACTATAGCTTTCTTTAGACACTCCAGAGGAGGGTGTCAGATTCTGGAGAATGTAAATCCCTCTTATGGTCTGCATAGGATGTACATAAACACAGCCTCACATATACTGAGGTGAGGTGTCACAGGCCAACTGCTGGAATATCTGAGTACCACCTAGAGAGAGAAAAGCTATGCTGTGTTTGCTTAATTTATGTATTTTATTATTTCTACTTGTTGTTTTGTTTTGTTTTATTTGTTTTTAGAGAAGTCCTCAGTCTGTAGCTCTGGCTGACCCAGGACTGCCTACTTGTGTTAATTAGGGTTTCACAGCTGAGAATAGACACCAAGAGCAAGGTAAGGCTTAGAAAACCCTACATTCAGTGGTGGCTCAAGCTCTTAATGAGAGCACTCTGTAGATAGAGTCAGTCAGTTTCTGAGTTCGAGGCCACCCTGGTGAAAGACAGGGCTAGGGTAGGGGCTAGGGTGAGGAAAGAAAGGAAGAAAGAAAGAAAGAAAAAGTTTTTATAAAAGTTTTATAAAAAGTGTTAAAGTTTTTAAAAATTAAAAAAAAAAAATACCAGATCACCATCACACAGCATTGGCTGTCTTCAGGTGTATCCTTTCAGCCTCCAAAACAAAAAACAATGGCTGGCTGTCTTCAGGTGTATCCTATTCTCGAGTCTTATTTCCAACCTTAGAGCTGGGCTGAGCTGCCTCATTATGTAATTGCAAACCTTCCTTGGTTTGTCTTTTCCATTTCTAAGACTAACAGGCCTTTTTCTATTTATTGAATATGCTCATGACTTTCCTTTAGATATAGTAAATATAACTGTTGCTTATAAAACTTGTTTTCTAGGAATTTTTAAAGGGCAATGGCAGAGTTTATTTATAAAAAAATATTTTGCATTTATTTATTTGTGTGAGTGATGAAGCTCAGGTCTTCAAACTCGTCAGGAGGTATGATTACCTCCCCTCTCTCTCAACCCCTCTCTCTCCTCTCTCAATGATTGTGTAAGAATGTTTTGCATGTGTATGCTGTGCCCACAGACTCCAGAACAGAGTATTAGATCCCCTGGAACTGGAGATGGGCCACCATATATAATACTGGTAATTGAGCCCAGGTTCTCTGGAAGAGGAGACAATGCTCTTAATTGTTGAGCCCTCTCTGTAGCCACATATTTCTTTCTTTTTTTTTTTTTGAGTTTATGTGAGGCTGTGTTTATATACATCATATGCAGACAATAAGAATGATTTAGATTCATCAGAATCTGACACCCTCTTCTGGACTGTCTGAACATAGCTACAGCATACTTAAATATAATAAATAAATAAATCTTTAAAAAGAAAAGGAAAAGTAAAAAAGAAAGAACAGGCCTGCCATATGCATGTTCATAGAGGAAAATGGAAGAGACCCCAATCTAACCTCAGCAGGGTGCTTCCTTCTGGATGGTAGCTCACAGTTTCATCCCAGCAAGACAGGCAAATCACTGAGTTCAAGGACAGTAAGGTTCAGGACAGCCAAGGTTAGGAAGGAAAAGGGTCTATGTTGAGAATACAAACCGACAAAACAACAACTAGGAAAAAGAAGTGACAGTGTAACTTGGGGTAGGGTACCAACAAGAGAAAGCTTTCTGTTACCACTTACAAACACCAGTAGCCTTGCACCCTTCTGCCCAGGTCCCTGCCTTCATTTCTAGGCATTCTAAGGATGCCAGGGGGTGGGGGAATCCAGATTAACTTTTTAAAAACAAAGACTTGGTCTTTGATGTCTATAGGAAGCCCTTCTCAGTGCCTTTAACTACCACTGAACTTTCAGGGCTGTGACTCAACTGTAACAAGGAACAGGGCTAAGAACCTGCAGTCTTTGAAAACAACTATTTTCTTAAAGTGGGGGACACAAATCAGCAGTAGAACCCCTCAGGTTCAGCCATAATACTTGTTAGGGAAAGAGCCTCAATGTCCGGAGCTGAGGTCTCATGGGTGAACTGCTTCAAGCTCTGAGTATCATTGAAAGAAAGAAAAGATATCATGTGGTTGCTTAATTTATTTATTTTATTATTTCTATTTTTTGTTTTCTTTTGTTTTGTTTTAGAAAAGGCCTCAGTCTGTAGCTATGGCTGACCTAGGACAGACTACATGTGTTAATTAGGGTTTCACAGCTGAGAAACAGACCATACCTATGTAAGACTTAGAAAACCCAACAGTCATTGGTGGCTCGAGCTCTTAATGAGAGCACTCTGAAGGCAGAGGCAGTCAGTTTCTGAGTTCGAGGCCAGCCTGGTTAAAGACAGGGATAGGCAGGGCTAGGCAAGGCAGGGCTGGGCTGGGCTAGGCTAGGCTAGGCAAGGGGCTGGGCTAGTCAAGGCAAGGGACTAGGCTAGGCTACTCAAGGGGCTAGGCAAGACAGACAGACAGAGAGAAAGACAGACAAGGATGGCAGGCCTGCCTGGTTTTTCTTTCTTTCTTATCCCTTTTAAAAAATGTTTATTTATTTATTTATTTATTTATTTATTTATTTATTTATTTATTAGATATAAGTACACTGTAGCTGTCTTCAGACACTCCAGAAGAGGGTGTCAGATTCTGGAGAATCTATATCCCTCTTATGGTCTGCATATGATGTACATAAACACAGCCTCACATTTACTTCTAAAAATTTAAAGATGTGTGGGGCCAATGAAAGGGATCAACAATTAACAACATTGTCTCCTCTTATAGAGAACCAGGGATCAAGTACCAGCAACGATATGGTGGCCCATCTCCAGTTCCAGGGGATCAGACAGACAGACAGACATACAGACAGATAGAGTTAAGAATGGCAGGCCTACCTGGTCTTTCATTCTTTCTTATCCTTTTTAAAAAATGTTTATTAATTTAAGTATGTATTTATTAGATTTAAGTACATTGTATCTGTCTTCAAACACTCCCGAAGAAGGTGTCAGATTCTGGAGAATCTATATCCCTCTTATGGTCTGCATATGATGTACATGAACACAGCCTCACATATACTTCTAAAAATTTAAAGATGGGTGGGGCCACTGAAAGGGCTCAACAATTAACAGCACTGACTCATCTTCCAGAGAACCTGGGATCAACTACCAGCAATTATATGGTGGCCCATCTCCAGTTCCAGGGGATCAGACAGACAGACAGACAGTGATAAGGATGGCAGGCCTGCCTGGTCTTTCTTTCTTTCTTATCGTTTTTAAAAAATGTTTATTTCTTTATTTATGTATTTATTAGATATAAGTACCCTGTATTCGTCATAGACACTCCAAAAGACGGTGTCAGATTCTGGAGAATATAAATCCCTCTTTAAGGGTCTGAATATGATGTACATAAACACAGCATCACATTTACTTCTAGAAATTTAAAGATGGGTGGGGACACTGAAAGGGCTGAACAATTAACAGCATTGTCTCCTCTTCAGAAGACCTGGGATCAACTACCAGCAACAAAATGGTGGCCCATCTCCAGTTCCAGGAGATCAGACAGACAGACAAACAGAGAGACAGACAGACAGACAAAGATAAGGATGGCAGCCCTGCCTGGTCTTTCTTTCTTTCTTATCCTTTTTAAAAAATGTTTATTTATTTATTTATTTATTTATTTATTTATTTATTTATTAGATATAAGTACACTGTAGCTATCTTCAGATACTCCAAGAGGATGTCAGATTCTGGAGAATCTAAATCCCTCTTATGGTCTGCATATGATGTACATAAACACAGCCTCACATATACTTCTAAAAATTTAAAGATGGGTGGGGCCACAGAAAGGGATCAACAATTAACAGCATTGTCTCCTCTTCCAGAGAACCTTGGATAAACTACCAGCAACTATATGGTTGCCCATCTCCAGTTCCAGGGTATCAGACAGACAGACAGACAGACAGAGATAAGAATGGAGGCCTGCCTGGTCTTTCTTTCTTTCTTATACTTTTAAAAAAAATGTTTATTTATTTATTTATTTATTTTTGTATTTATTACATATAAGTACACTGTAGCTGTCTTCAGACACTCCAGAAGAGGGTGCCAGATTCTGGAGAATCTAAATCCCTCTTATGGTCTGCATATGATGTACATAAACACAGCCTCACATATACTTCTAAAAATTTAAAGATGTGTGGGGCCACTGAAAGGGCTCAAAAATTAACAGCATTGTCTCCTCTACCAGAGAACCTGGGATCAACTACCAGCAACTATATGGTGGCCCATCTCCAGTTCCAGGGGATCAGGCAGACAAAGAGACAGACAGACAAGGGTGGCAGTCCTCCCTGGTTTTTCTTTCTTTCTTATCCTTTTTAAAAAATGTTTATTTATTTATTTATGTATTTATAAGATATAAGTACACTGTAGCTGTATTCAGACACTCCAGAAGAGGGTGTCAGATTCTGGAGAATATAAATCCCTCTTATGGTCTGCATATGTTGGACATAAACACAGATTCACATACACTTCTAAAAATTTAAGATGGGTGGGGCCACTGAAAGGGCTCAACAATTAACAGCATTGTCTCTTCTTCCAGAAAACCTGGGATCAACTACCAGCAACTATATGGTGGCCCATCTCCAGTTCCAGGGGATCAGACAGACAGACAGACAGACAGAGATAAGGAGGGCAGGCCTGCCTGGTTTTTCTTTCTTTCTTATCCTTTTAAAATAATGTTTATTTATTTATTTATTTATTTATTTATTTATTTATTTATGTATTCATTAGATATAAGTACACTGTAGTTGTCTTCAGACACTCCAGAAGAGGGTGTCAGATTCTGGAGAATCTAAATCCCTCTTATGGTCTGCATATGATGTACATAAACACAGCCTAACATATACTTCTAAATATTTAAAGATAGGTGGAGCCACTGAAAGGGCTCAACAATTAACAGCATTGTCTCTTCTTCCAGAGAACCTGGGATAAACTAACAGCAACTATATAGTGGCCCATCTCCAGTTCCAATGGATCAGACAGACAGACAGACTGACAGAGATAAGGATGGAGGCCTGCCTGGTCTTTCTTTCTTTCTTATACTTTTAAAAAATGTTTATTAATTTAAGTATGTATTTATTAGATATAAGTACACTTTAGCTGTCTTCAGACACTCTAGAAGAGGGTGTCATCTTCTGGGTAATCTAAATCCCTCTTATGGTCTGCATTTGATGTACATAAACACAGCCTCACATATACTTCTAAAAATTTAAAGAAGGGTGGGCCCACTGAAAGGGCTCAACAATTAACAGCATTGTCTCCTCTTCCAGAGATCCTTGGATCAACTACAAGCAACTATATGGTGGCCCATCTCAAGTTCCAGGGGATAAAACAGACAGACAGACAGACAGAGATAAGGATGGCAGGCCTGCCTGATTTTTCTTTCTTTCTTATCCTTTTAAAAAAATGTTTATTTATTTATTTATTTATTTATTCATTTATTTATTTATTTATTTATTTATTTATTTATTTATGTATTTATTAGATATAAGTACACTGTAGCTGTCCTCAGACTCTCCAGAAGAGGGTGTCAGATTCTGGAGAATCAATATCCCTCTTATGGTCTGCATATGATGTACATGAACACAGCCTCACATATACTTCTAAAAATTTAAAGATGGGTGGGGCCACTGAAAGGGCTCAACAATTAACAGCATTGTCTCCTCTACCAGAGAACCTGGGATCAACTACCAGCAACTATATGGTGGTCCGTCTCCAGTTCCAGGGGATCAGACAGACAGACAGAAAGACAAGGATGTCAGGGCTGCCTGGTCTCTCTTTCTTTATTATCCTTTTTAAAAAATGTTTATTTGTTTATTTATGAATTTATTAGATATAAGTACACTGTAGCTGTCTTCAGACACTCCAGAAGAGGGTGTCAGATTCTGGAGAATCTAAATCCCTCTTATGGTCTGCATATTGCGTACATAAACACAGCCTCGCATATACTTCTAAAAATTTAAAGATGGGTGGGGCCACTGAAAGGGCTCAACAATTAACAGCATTGTCTCCTCTTCCAGAGAACCTGGGATCAACTACAAGAAACTCTATGGTGGCACATCTCCAGTTCCAGAGGATCAGACAGACAGACAGACAGAGAGACAGAGATAAGGATGGCAGGCCTGCCTGGTCTTTCTTTCTTTCTTATCGTTTTTAAAAAATGTTTATTACTTTATTTATGTATTTATTAGATATAAGTACCCTGTATCCGTCTTAGACACTCCAAAAGACGGTGTCAGATTCTGGAGAATATAAATCCCTCTTTAAGGGTCTGAATATGATGTACATAAACACAGCATCACATTTACTTCTAGAAATTTAAAGATGGGTGGGGCCACTGAAAGGGCTCAACAATTAACAGCATTGTCTCCTCTTCAGAAGACCTGGGATCAACTACCAGCCACAAAATGGTGGCCCTTCTCCAGTTCCAGGAGATCAGACAGACAGACAAACAGAGAGACAGACAGACAGACAAAGATAAGAATGGCAGCCCTGCCTGGTCTTTCTTTCTTTCTTATCCTTTTTAAAAAATGTTTATTTATTTATTTATTTATTTATTTATTTATTTATTAGATATAAGTACACTGTAGCTATCTTCAGATACTCCAAAAGAGGGGGTCAGATTCTGGAAAATCTAAATCCCTCTTATGGTCTGCATATGATGTACATAAACACAGCCTCACATATACTTCTAAAAATTTAAAGAAGGGTGGGGCCACTCTAAAAGCTCAACAATTAACAGCATTGTCTCCTCTTCCAGAGTACCTGGGATCAACTACCAGCAACTATATGGTGGCCCATCTCCAATTCCAGGGGATAATACAGACAGACATACAGACAGTGATAAGGATGGCAGGCCTGCCTGGTCTTTCTTTCTTTCTTATCCTTTTTAACAAAATGTTTATTTATATATTTATTTATGGATTTATAATATATAAGAACACTGTAGCTGTCTTCAGACACTCCAGAAGAGGGTGTCAGATTCTGGAGAATCTAAATCCTCTTATAATCTGAATATGATGTACATAAACACAGCCTCACATATACTTCTAAATATTTAAAGATGGGTGGCGCCACTGAAAGGGCTCAACAATTAACAGCATTGTCTCCTCTTCCAGAGAACCTGGGATCAACTACCAGCAACTATTCGTGGCCCATCTCCAGTTCCCAGGGATCAGATAGACAGACAGACAGACAGACAGACAGACAGAGATATGGATGGCTGGCCTGCCTGGTCTTTCTTTCTGTCTTATCCTTTTAAAAAAATGTTTATTTATTTATTTATTTATTTATTTATTTATTTATTTATTTATTTATTAGATATAAGTACACTGTACCTGTTCAGACACTCCAGAAGAGGGTGTCATATTCTTGAGAATCTAAAACTTTCTTATGGTCTGCATATGATTTACATAAACACAGCCTCACATATACTTCTAAAAATTTAAAGAAGGGTGGGGCCACTCTAAAAGCTCAACAATTAACAGCATTGTCTCCTCTTCCAGAATACCAGGGATCGACTACCAGCAACTATATGGTGGCCCATCTCCAGTTCCAGGGGATCAGACAGACAGACATACAGACAGTGCTAAGGATGGCAGGCCTGTCTGGTCTTTCTTTCATTCTTATCCTTTTTAAAAAAATGTTTATTTATATATTTATTTATGTATTTCTTATATATAAGTACACTGTAGCTGTCTTCAGACACTCCAGAAGAGGGTGTTAGATTCTGGAGAATCTAAATCCCTCTTATGGTCTGCATATGATGTACATAAACACAGCCTCACATATACTTCTAAAAATTTAAAGATGTGTGGGGCCACTGAGAGGGCTCAACAATTAACAGCATTGTCTCCTTTTTCAGAGAACCTGGGATAAACTACCAGCACCTTATGGTGGGCCATCTCCAGTTCCAGTGGATCAGACCGACAGACAAACAGAGAGACAGAGATAAGGATGGCAGGCCTGTCTGGTCTTTCAATATTTCTTATACTTTTTAAAAAATGTTTATTTATTTATTTATTTATTTATTTATTTATTTATTTATTTATGAATTTAGTAGTTATAAGTACACTGTAGCTGTTCAGACACTCCAGAAAAGGGTGTCAGATTCTGGAGAATCTAAATCCCTCTTATGGACTGCATATGATGTACATAAACACAGCCTAACATATACTTCTAAAAATTAAAAGATGTGTGGGGCCACTGAAAGGGCTCAACAATTAACAGCATTGTCTCCTCTTATAGAGAACCTGGAATCAACTACCAGCAACTATATGTTGGTCCATCTCCAGTTCCAGGGGATCAGAAAACAGACAGACAGACAGTGATAAGGATGGCAGTCTTCCTGGCCTTTCTTTCTTTCTTATCCTTTTTTTAAAAAAATGTTTGTTTATTTATTTATTTATTTATTTATTTATTTATTTATTTATTTATTTATTTATTAGATATAAGTACACTGTAGCTGTTCAGACACTCCAGAAGAGGGTGTCAGATTCTGGAGAATCTAAATCCCTCTTATGGTCTGCATATGATGTACATAAACACAGCCTCACATATATTTCTAAAAATTTAAAGAAGAGTGGGGCCACTCTAAATGCTCAACAATTAACAGCATTGTCTCCTCTTCCAGAGTACCTGGGATCAACTACCAGCAACTATATGGTGTTCCATCTCCAGTTCCAGGGATCAGACAGACAGACAGACAGACAGTGATAAGGATGGCAGGCCTGCATGGTCTTTCTTTCTTCTTATCCTTTTTTAAAAAAAATTGTTTGTTTATTTATTTATTTATTTATATATTTATTTATTAGATATAAGTACACTATAGCTGTCCAGACACTCCAAAGGAGGGTGTCAGATTCTGGAGAATCTAAATCACTCTTATGGTCTGCATATGATGTACATAAACACAGCCTCACATATACTTCTAAAAATTTAAAGATGGGTAGGGCCACTGATAGGGCTCAGAAATTAACAGCATTGTCTCCTCTTACAGAGAACCTGGGATCAACTACCTGCAACTATATGGTGGCCCATCTCCACTCCCAGGGGATCAGACAGACAGACAAGAATAAGGATGGCAGGCCTGCATGGTCTTTCTTTCTTTCTTATCCTTTTTAAAAAATTTTTATTTATTTATGTATTTATTAGATGTAAGTACACTGTAGCTTTCTTCAGACACTCCAGAAGAGGGTGTCAGATTCTGATGAATCTAAATCCCTCTTCTGGTCTGATATGATGTACATAAACACAGCCTCACATACACTTCTAAAAATTTAAAGATGGGTAGGGCCACTGAATGGGCTCAACAATTAACAGCATTGTCTCCTCTTCCAGAGATCCTGGGATCAACTACCAGCAACTTTATGGTAGCCCATCTCCAGTTCCAGGGGATCAGACGAACAGACAGACAGACAGAGATAAGGATGGCAGGCCTGCCTGGTCTTACTTTCTTTGTTATCCTTTTTAAAAAATGTTTATTTATTTATTTATTTATTTATTTATTTATTTATTTATGTATTTATTATATATAAGTACACTGTAGCTGTCTTCAGACACTCCAGTAGAGGGTGTCAGATTCTGGAGAATCTAAATCCTCTTATAATCTGAATATAATGTACATAAACACAGCCTCACATATACTTCTAAATATTTAAAGAAGTGTGGGGCCACTGAAAGGGCTCAACAATTAAGAGCATTGTCTCCTCTTCCAGAGAACCTTGGATCAACTACCAGCAACTATATGGTGGCCCATCTCCAGTTCCCGGGGATCAGATAGACAGACAGACAGACAGGCAGAGATATGGATGGCAGGCCTGCCTGGTCTTTCTTTCTTTCTTATCCTTTTTAAAAAATGTTTATTTATTTATTTATTTATTTATCTATTTATTTATTAGATATAAGTACACTGTAGCTGTCTTCAGACACTCCAGAAGAGTGTGTCAGATTCTGGAGAATCTAAATCCCTCTTATGGTCTGCATATGATGTACATAAACACAGCCTCACATATACTTCTAAATATTTAAAGATGGGTAGGGCCACTGATAGGGCTCAAAATTTAACAGCATTGTCTCCTCTTCCAGAGAACCTGGGATCAACTACCAGCAACTTTATGGTAGCCCATCTCCAGTTCCAGGGGATCAGACAGACAGACAGACAGACAGAGATAAGGATGGCAGGCCTGCCTGTTCTTTCTTTCTTATCCTTTTTAAAAAATGTTTATTTATTTATTTATTTACTTATGTATTTATTATATATAAGTACACTGTAGCTGTCTTCAGACACTCCAGAAGAGGGTGTCAGATTCTGGAGAAATTAAATCCCTCTTATGGTCTGCATATGATGTACATAAACACAGCCTCACATATACTTCTAAAAATTTAAAGATGGGTGGGGCCACTGAAAGGGCTCAACAATTAACAGCACTGACTCCACTTCCAGAGAACATGGGATCAACTACCAGCAACTATTCGTGGCCCATCTCCAGTTACCAGAGATCAGATAGACAGACAGACAGACAGACAGACAGAGATATGGATGGCAGGCGTGCCAGGTCTTTCTTTCTGTCTTATCTTTTTTAAAAAATGTTTGTTTATTTATTTATTTATTTATTTATTTATTTATTTATTTATTTGTTTATTTATTTATTTATTTATGTATTTAGTAGAAATAAGTACACTCTAGCTGTTCAGACACTCCAGAAGAGGGTGTCAGATTCTGGAGAATCTAAATCCCTCTTATGGTCTGCATATGATGTACATAAACACAGCCTCACATATACTTCTAAAAATTTAAAGAAGGGTGGGGCCACTCTAAAACCTCAACAATTAATAGCATTGTCTCCTCTTCCAGAGTACCTGGGATCAACTACCAGCAACTATATGGTGGCCCATCTCCAGTTCCAGGGGATCAGACAGACAGACATAGAGACAGTGATAAGGATGGCAGGCCTACCTGGTCTTTATTTCTTTCTTATCCTTTTTAAAAAAAATGTTTATTTATATATTTATTTATGTATTTATTAGATATAAGTACACTGTAGCTGTCTTCAGACACTCCAGAAGAGGGTGTCAGATTCTGGAGAATCTAAATCCCTCTTATGGTCTGCATATGATGTACATAAACACAGCCTCACATATACTTCTAAAAATTTAAAGATGGGTGGGGCCACTGAGAGGGCTCAACAATTAACAGCATAGTCTCCTCTTTCAGAGAACCTGGGATAAACTACCAGCACCTTATGGTGGCCCATCTCCAGTTCCAGTGGATCAGACAGACAGACAGACAGAGAGACAGAGATAAGGATGGCAGGCCTGCCTGGTCTTTATTTCTTATACTTTTTAAAAAATGTTTATTTATTTATTTATTTATTTATTTATTTATGTATTTATTAGATAAAAGTACACTCTAGCTGTTCAGACACTCCAGAAGAGGGTGTCAGATTCTGGAGAATCTAAATCCCTCTTATGGTCTGCATATGATGTACATAAACACAGCCTAACATATACTTCTAAAAATTATAAGATGTGTGCGGCCACTGAAAGGGCTCAACAATTAACAGCATTGTCTCCTCTTATAGAGAACCTGGGATCAACTACCAGCAACTATATGGTGGTCCATCTCCAGTTCCAGGGATCAGACAGACAGACAGACAGACAGTGATAAGGATGGCAAGCCTGCCTGGTCTTTCTTTCTTCTTTTCCTTTTTTTTAAAAAAATGTTTGTTTATTTATTTATTTATTTATTTATTTATTTATTTATTTATTAGATATAAGTACACTATAGCTGTACAGACACTCCAAAAGAGGGTGTCAGATTCTGGAGAATCTAAATCCCTCTTATGGTCTGCATATGATGTACATAAACACAGCCTCACTTATACTTCTAAAAATTTAAAGATGTGTGGGGCCACTGAGAGGGCTCAACAATTAACAGCATTGTCTCCTCTTCCAGAGAACCTGGGATCAACTACCAGCAACTATATGGTGGCCCATCTCCAGTTCCAGAGGATCAGACAAACAGACAGACAGACAGACATAGATAAGGATGGCAGGCCTGCCTGGCCTTACTTTCCTTCTTATCCTTTTTAAAAAATGTTTATTTATTTATTTATTTATTTATTTATTTATTTATTTATTAGATATAAGTACACTGTAGCTATCTTCAGATACTCCAAGAGGATGTCAGATTCTGGAGAATCTAAATCCCTCTTATGGTCTGCATATGATGTACATAAACACAGCCTCACATATACTTCTAAAAATTTAAAGATGGGTGGGGCCACAGAAAGGGATCAACAATTAACAGCATTGTCTCCTCTTCCAGAGAACCTTGGATAAACTACCAGCAACTATATGGTTGCCCATCTCCAGTTCCAGGGTATCAGACAGACAGACAGACAGACAGAGATAAGAATGGAGGCCTGCCTGGTCTTTCTTTCTTTCTTATACTTTAAAAAAAAATGTTTATTTATTTATTTATTTATTTTTGTATTTATTACATATAAGTACACTGTAGCTGTCTTCAGACACTCCAGAAGAGGGTGCCAGATTCTGGAGAATCTAAATCCCTCTTATGGTCTGCATATGATGTACATAAACACAGCCTCACATATACTTCTAAAAATTTAAAGATGTGTGGGGCCACTGAAAGGGCTCAAAAATTAACAGCATTGTCTCCTCTACCAGAGAACCTGGGATCAACTACCAGCAACTATATGGTGGCCCATCTCCAGTTCCAGGGGATCAGGCAGACAAAGAGACAGACAGACAAGGGTGGCAGTCCTCCCTGGTTTTTCTTTCTTTCTTATCCTTTTTAAAAAATGTTTATTTATTTATTTATGTATTTATAAGATATAAGTACACTGTAGCTGTATTCAGACACTCCAGAAGAGGGTGTCAGATTCTGGAGAATATAAATCCCTCTTATGGTCTGCATATGTTGGACATAAACACAGATTCACATACACTTCTAAAAATTTAAGATGGGTGGGGCCACTGAAAGGGCTCAACAATTAACAGCATTGTCTCTTCTTCCAGAAAACCTGGGATCAACTACCAGCAACTATATGGTGGCCCATCTCCAGTTCCAGGGGATCAGACAGACAGACAGACAGACAGAGATAAGGAGGGCAGGCCTGCCTGGTTTTTCTTTCTTTCTTATCCTTTTAAAATAATGTTTATTTATTTATTTATTTATTTATTTATTTATTTATTTATTTATGTATTTATTAGATATAAGTACACTGTAGTTGTCTTCAGACACTCCAGAAGAGGGTGTCAGATTCTGGAGAATCTAAATCCCTCTTATGGTCTGCATATGATGTACATAAACACAGCCTAACATATACTTCTAAATATTTAAAGATAGGTGGAGCCACTGAAAGGGCTCAACAATTAACAGCATTGTCTCTTCTTCCAGAGAACCTGGGATAAACTAACAGCAACTATATAGTGGCCCATCTCCAGTTCCAATGGATCAGACAGACAGACAGACTGACAGAGATAAGGATGGAGGCCTGCCTGGTCTTTCTTTCTTTCTTATACTTTTAAAAAATGTTTATTAATTTAAGTATGTATTTATTAGATATAAGTACACTTTAGCTGTCTTCAGACACTCTAGAAGAGGGTGTCATCTTCTGGGTAATCTAAATCCCTCTTATGGTCTGCATTTGATGTACATAAACACAGCCTCACATATACTTCTAAAAATTTAAAGAAGGGTGGGCCCACTGAAAGGGCTCAACAATTAACAGCATTGTCTCCTCTTCCAGAGATCCTTGGATCAACTACAAGCAACTATATGGTGGCCCATCTCAAGTTCCAGGGGATAAAACAGACAGACAGACAGACAGAGATAAGGATGGCAGGCCTGCCTGATTTTTCTTTCTTTCTTATCCTTTTAAAAAAATGTTTATTTATTTATTTATTTATTTATTCATTTATTTATTTATTTATTTATTTATTTATTTATTTATTTATGTATTTATTAGATATAAGTACACTGTAGCTGTCCTCAGACTCTCCAGAAGAGGGTGTCAGATTCTGGAGAATCAATATCCCTCTTATGGTCTGCATATGATGTACATGAACACAGCCTCACATATACTTCTAAAAATTTAAAGATGGGTGGGGCCACTGAAAGGGCTCAACAATTAACAGCATTGTCTCCTCTACCAGAGAACCTGGGATCAACTACCAGCAACTATATGGTGGTCCGTCTCCAGTTCCAGGGGATCAGACAGACAGACAGAAAGACAAGGATGTCAGGGCTGCCTGGTCTCTCTTTCTTTATTATCCTTTTTAAAAAATGTTTATTTGTTTATTTATGAATTTATTAGATATAAGTACACTGTAGCTGTCTTCAGACACTCCAGAAGAGGGTGTCAGATTCTGGAGAATCTAAATCCCTCTTATGGTCTGCATATTGCGTACATAAACACAGCCTCGCATATACTTCTAAAAATTTAAAGATGGGTGGGGCCACTGAAAGGGCTCAACAATTAACAGCATTGTCTCCTCTTCCAGAGAACCTGGGATCAACTACAAGAAACTCTATGGTGGCACATCTCCAGTTCCAGAGGATCAGACAGACAGACAGACAGAGAGACAGAGATAAGGATGGCAGGCCTGCCTGGTCTTTCTTTCTTTCTTATCGTTTTTAAAAAATGTTTATTACTTTATTTATGTATTTATTAGATATAAGTACCCTGTATCCGTCTTAGACACTCCAAAAGACGGTGTCAGATTCTGGAGAATATAAATCCCTCTTTAAGGGTCTGAATATGATGTACATAAACACAGCATCACATTTACTTCTAGAAATTTAAAGATGGGTGGGGCCACTGAAAGGGCTCAACAATTAACAGCATTGTCTCCTCTTCAGAAGACCTGGGATCAACTACCAGCCACAAAATGGTGGCCCTTCTCCAGTTCCAGGAGATCAGACAGACAGACAAACAGAGAGACAGACAGACAGACAAAGATAAGAATGGCAGCCCTGCCTGGTCTTTCTTTCTTTCTTATCCTTTTTAAAAAATGTTTATTTATTTATTTATTTATTTATTTATTTATTTATTTATTTATTTATTAGATATAAGTACACTGTAGCTATCTTCAGATACTCCAAAAGAGGGGGTCAGATTCTGGAAAATCTAAATCCCTCTTATGGTCTGCATATGATGTACATAAACACAGCCTCACATATACTTCTAAAAATTTAAAGAAGGGTGGGGCCACTCTAAAAGCTCAACAATTAACAGCATTGTCTCCTCTTCCAGAGTACCTGGGATCAACTACCAGCAACTATATGGTGGCCCATCTCCAATTCCAGGGGATAATACAGACAGACATACAGACAGTGATAAGGATGGCAGGCCTGCCTGGTCTTTCTTTCTTTCTTATCCTTTTTAACAAAATGTTTATTTATATATTTATTTATGGATTTATAATATATAAGAACACTGTAGCTGTCTTCAGACACTCCAGAAGAGGGTGTCAGATTCTGGAGAATCTAAATCCTCTTATAATCTGAATATGATGTACATAAACACAGCCTCACATATACTTCTAAATATTTAAAGATGGGTGGCGCCACTGAAAGGGCTCAACAATTAACAGCATTGTCTCCTCTTCCAGAGAACCTGGGATCAACTACCAGCAACTATTCGTGGCCCATCTCCAGTTCCCAGGGATCAGATAGACAGACAGACAGACAGACAGACAGACAGAGATATGGATGGCTGGCCTGCCTGGTCTTTCTTTCTGTCTTATCCTTTTAAAAAAATGTTTATTTATTTATTTATTTATTTATTTATTTATTTATTAGATATAAGTACACTGTACCTGTTCAGACACTCCAGAAGAGGGTGTCATATTCTTGAGAATCTAAAACTTTCTTATGGTCTGCATATGATTTACATAAACACAGCCTCACATATACTTCTAAAAATTTAAAGAAGGGTGGGGCCACTCTAAAAGCTCAACAATTAACAGCATTGTCTCCTCTTCCAGAATACCAGGGATCGACTACCAGCAACTATATGGTGGCCCATCTCCAGTTCCAGGGGATCAGACAGACAGACATACAGACAGTGCTAAGGATGGCAGGCCTGTCTGGTCTTTCTTTCATTCTTATCCTTTTTAAAAAAATGTTTATTTATATATTTATTTATGTATTTCTTATATATAAGTACACTGTAGCTGTCTTCAGACACTCCAGAAGAGGGTGTTAGATTCTGGAGAATCTAAATCCCTCTTATGGTCTGCATATGATGTACATAAACACAGCCTCACATATACTTCTAAAAATTTAAAGATGTGTGGGGCCACTGAGAGGGCTCAACAATTAACAGCATTGTCTCCTTTTTCAGAGAACCTGGGATAAACTACCAGCACCTTATGGTGGGCCATCTCCAGTTCCAGTGGATCAGACCGACAGACAAACAGAGAGACAGAGATAAGGATGGCAGGCCTGTCTGGTCTTTCAATATTTCTTATACTTTTTAAAAAATGTTTATTTATTTATTTATTTATTTATTTATTTATTTATTTATTTATTTATGAATTTAGTAGTTATAAGTACACTGTAGCTGTTCAGACACTCCAGAAAAGGGTGTCAGATTCTGGAGAATCTAAATCCCTCTTATGGACTGCATATGATGTACATAAACACAGCCTAACATATACTTCTAAAAATTAAAAGATGTGTGGGGCCACTGAAAGGGCTCAACAATTAACAGCATTGTCTCCTCTTATAGAGAACCTGGAATCAACTACCAGCAACTATATGTTGGTCCATCTCCAGTTCCAGGGGATCAGAAAACAGACAGACAGACAGTGATAAGGATGGCAGTCTTCCTGGCCTTTCTTTCTTTCTTATCCTTTTTTTAAAAAAATGTTTGTTTATTTATTTATTTATTTATTTATTTATTTATTTATTTATTTATTTATTTATTTATTTATTAGATATAAGTACACTGTAGCTGTTCAGACACTCCAGAAGAGGGTGTCAGATTCTGGAGAATCTAAATCCCTCTTATGGTCTGCATATGATGTACATAAACACAGCCTCACATATATTTCTAAAAATTTAAAGAAGAGTGGGGCCACTCTAAATGCTCAACAATTAACAGCATTGTCTCCTCTTCCAGAGTACCTGGGATCAACTACCAGCAACTATATGGTGTTCCATCTCCAGTTCCAGGGATCAGACAGACAGACAGACAGACAGTGATAAGGATGGCAGGCCTGCATGGTCTTTCTTTCTTCTTATCCTTTTTTAAAAAAAATTGTTTGTTTATTTATTTATTTATTTATTTATATATTTATTTATTAGATATAAGTACACTATAGCTGTACAGACACTCCAAAGGAGGGTGTCAGATTCTGGAGAATCTAAATCACTCTTATGGTCTGCATATGATGTACATAAACACAGCCTCACATATACTTCTAAAAATTTAAAGATGGGTAGGGCCACTGATAGGGCTCAAAAATTAACAGCATTGTCTCCTCTTACAGAGAACCTGGGATCAACTACCTGCAACTATATGGTGGCCCATCTCCACTCCCAGGGGATCAGACATACAGACAAGAATAAGGATGGCAGGCCTGCATGGTCTTTCTTTCTTTCTTATCCTTTTTAAAAAATTTTTATTTATTTATGTATTTATTAGATGTAAGTACACTGTAGCTTTCTTCAGACACTCCAGAAGAGGGTGTCAGATTCTGATGAATCTAAATCCCTCTTCTGGTCTGATATGATGTACATAAACACAGCCTCACATACACTTCTAAAAATTTAAAGATGGGTAGGGCCACTGAATGGGCTCAACAATTAACAGCATTGTCTCCTCTTCCAGAGATCCTGGGATCAACTACCAGCAACTTTATGGTAGCCCATCTCCAGTTCCAGGGGATCAGACGAACAGACAGACAGACAGAGATAAGGATGGCAGGCCTGCCTGGTCTTACTTTCTTTGTTATCCTTTTTAAAAAATGTTTATTTATTTATTTATTTATTTATTTATTTATTTATTTATTTATGTATTTATTATATATAAGTACACTGTAGCTGTCTTCAGACACTCCAGTAGAGGGTGTCAGATTCTGGAGAATCTAAATCCTCTTATAATCTGAATATAATGTACATAAACACAGCCTCACATATACTTCTAAATATTTAAAGAAGTGTGGGGCCACTGAAAGGGCTCAACAATTAAGAGCATTGTCTCCTCTTCCAGAGAACCTTGGATCAACTACCAGCAACTATATGGTGGCCCATCTCCAGTTCCCGGGGATCAGATAGACAGACAGACAGACAGGCAGAGATATGGATGGCAGGCCTGCCTGGTCTTTCTTTCTTTCTTATCCTTTTTAAAAAATGTTTATTTATTTATTTATTTATTTATCTATTTATTTATTAGATATAAGTACACTGTAGCTGTCTTCAGACACTCCAGAAGAGTGTGTCAGATTCTGGAGAATCTAAATCCCTCTTATGGTCTGCATATGATGTACATAAACACAGCCTCACATATACTTCTAAATATTTAAAGATGGGTAGGGCCACTGATAGGGCTCAAAAATTAACAGCATTGTCTCCTCTTCCAGAGAACCTGGGATCAACTACCAGCAACTTTATGGTAGCCCATCTCCAGTTCCAGGGGATCAGACAGACAGACAGACAGACAGAGATAAGGATGGCAGGCCTGCCTGTTCTTTCTTTCTTATCCTTTTTAAAAAATGTTTATTTATTTATTTATTTACTTATGTATTTATTATATATAAGTACACTGTAGCTGTCTTCAGACACTCCAGAAGAGGGTGTCAGATTCTGGAGAAATTAAATCCCTCTTATGGTCTGCATATGATGTACATAAACACAGCCTCACATATACTTCTAAAAATTTAAAGATGGGTGGGGCCACTGAAAAGGCTCAACAATTAACAGCACTGACTCCACTTCCAGAGAACATGGGATCAACTACCAGCAACTATTCGTGGCCCATCTCCAGTTACCAGAGATCAGATAGACAGACAGACAGACAGACAGACAGAGATATGGATGGCAGGCGTGCCAGGTCTTTCTTTCTGTCTTATCTTTTTTAAAAAATGTTTGTTTATTTATTTATTTATTTATTTATTTATTTGTTTGTTTATTTATTTATTTATGTATTTAGTAGAAATAAGTACACTCTAGCTGTTCAGACACTCCAGAAGAGGGTGTCAGATTCTGGAGAATCTAAATCCCTCTTATGGTCTGCATATGATGTACATAAACACAGCCTCACATATACTTCTAAAAATTTAAAGAAGGGTGGGGCCACTCTAAAACCTCAACAATTAATAGCATTGTCTCCTCTTCCAGAGTACCTGGGATCAACTACCAGCAACTATATGGTGGCCCATCTCCAGTTCCAGGGGATCAGACAGACAGACATAGAGACAGTGATAAGGATGGCAGGCCTGCCTGGTCTTTATTTCTTTCTTATCCTTTTTAAAAAAATGTTTATTTATATATTTATTTATGTATTTATTAGATATAAGTACACTGTAGCTGTCTTCAGACACTCCAGAAGAGGGTGTCAGATTCTGGAGAATCTAAATCCCTCTTATGGTCTGCATATGATGTACATAAACACAGCCTCACATATACTTCTAAAAATTTAAAGATGGGTGGGGCCACTGAGAGGGCTCAACAATTAACAGCATAGTCTCCTCTTTCAGAGAACCTGGGATAAACTACCAGCACCTTATGGTGGCCCATCTCCAGTTCCAGTGGATCAGACAGACAGACAGACAGAGAGACAGAGATAAGGATGGCAGGCCTGCCTGGTCTTTATTTCTTATACTTTTTAAAAAATGTTTATTTATTTATTTATTTATTTATTTATTTATTTATTTATTTATGTATTTATTAGATAAAAGTACACTCTAGCTGTTCAGACACTCCAGAAGAGGGTGTCAGATTCTGGAGAATCTAAATCCCTCTTATGGTCTGCATATGATGTACATAAACACAGCCTAACATATACTTCTAAAAATTATAAGATGTGTGCGGCCACTGAAAGGGCTCAACAATTAACAGCATTGTCTCCTCTTATAGAGAACCTGGGATCAACTACCAGCAACTATATGGTGGTCCATCTCCAGTTCCAGGGATCAGACAGACAGACAGACAGACAGTGATAAGGATGGCAAGCCTGCCTGGTCTTTCTTTCTTCTTTTCCTTTTTTTTTAAAAAATGTTTGTTTATTTATTTATTTATTTATTTATTTATTTATTTATTTATTTATTAGATATAAGTACACTATAGCTGTACAGACACTCCAAAAGAGGGTGTCAGATTCTGGAGAATCTAAATCCCTCTTATGGTCTGCATATGATGTACATAAACACAGCCTCACTTATACTTCTAAAAATTTAAAGATGTGTGGGGCCACTGAGAGGGCTCAACAATTAACAGCATTGTCTCCTCTTCCAGAGAACCTGGGATCAACTACCAGCAACTATATGGTGGCCCATCTCCAGTTCCAGAGGATCAGACAGACAGACAGACAGACAGACATAGATAAGGATGGCAGGCCTGCCTGGCCTTACTTTCCTTCTTATCCTTTTTAAAAAATGATTATTTATTTATTTATTTATTTATTTATTTATTTATTTATTTATTAGATATAAGTACACTGTAGCTGTCTTAAGACACTCCAGAAGAGGGTGTCAGTTTCTGGAGAATCTAAATCCCTCTTATGGTCTGCATATGATGTACATAAACACAGCCTCACATATACTTCTAAATATTTAAAGATGGGTAGGGCCACTGATAGGGCTCAAAAATTAACAGCATTGTCTCCTCTTCCAGAGAACCTGGGATCAACTACCAGCAACTTTATGGTAGCCCATCTCCAGTTCTAGGGGATCAGACAGACAGACAGACAGACAGAGATAAGGATGGCAGGCCTGCCTGTTCTTTCTTTCTTATCCTTTTTAAAAAATGTTTATTTATTTATTTATTTACTTATTTATTTTTTATATATAAGTACACTGTAGCTGTCTTCAGTCACTCCAGTAGAGGGTGTCAGATTCTGGAGAATCTAAATCCTCTTATAATCTGAATATGATGTACATAAACACAGCCTCACATATACTTCTAAATATTTAAAGAAGTGTGGGGCCACTGAAAGGGATCAACAATTAAAAGCATTGTCTCCTCTTCCAGAGAACCTTGGATCAACTACCAGCAACTATATGGTGGCCCATCTCCAGTTCCCGGGGATCAGACAGACAGACAGACAGACAGAGATAAGGATGGCAGGCCTGCCTGGTCTTACTTTCTTTCTTATCCTTTTTCAAAAATGTTTATTTATTTATTTATTTATGTATTTATTAGATATAAGTACACTGTAGCTGTCTTCAGACACTCCAGTATAGGGTGTCAGATTCTGGAGAATCTAAATCCTCTTATAATCTGAATATGATGTACATAAACACAGCCTCACATATACTTCTAAATATTTAAAGAAGTGTGGGGCCACTGAAAGGGCTCAACAATTAACAGCATTGTCTCCTCTTCCAGAGAACCTTGGATCAACTACCAGCAACTATATGGTGGCCCATCTCCAGTTCCCGGGGATCAGATAGACAGACAGACAGACAGACAGAGATATGGATGGCAGGCCTGCCTGGTCTTTCTTTCTGTCTTATCTTTTTTGAAAAAAGTTTATTTATTTATTTATTTATTTATTTATTTATTTATTTATTTAGTAGATATAAGTACACTGTAGCTGTTCAGACACTCCAGAAGAGGGTGTCAGATTCTGGAGAATCTAAATCCCTCTTATGGTCTGCATATGATGTACATAAACACAGCCTCACATATACTTATAAAAATTATAAATAGGTGGGGTCACTGAAAGGACTCAACAATTAACAGCATTGTCTCCTCTTCCAGAGAACCTGGGATCAACTACCAGCACCTAAAAGGTGGCCCATCTCCAGTTCCAGGGGATCAGACAGACAGACATACAGACAGTGATAAGGATGGCAGGCCTGCCTGGTCTTTCTTTATTTCTTATACATTTTAAAAAATGTTTATTTATTTATTTATTTATTTATTTATTTATTTATTTATTTATTCATTTATTTATTTATGTAATTATTAGATATAAGTACACTGTAGCCATTTTCAGACACTCTAGAAGAGGGTGACAGATTCTAGAGAATCTAAATCCCTCTTATGGTCTGAATATGATGTACATAAACACAGCATCACATATACTTCTAAAAATTAAAAATGGGTGGGGACACTGAAAGGGCTCAACAATTAACAGCATTGTCTCCTCTTCCAGAGAACCTGGGATCAACTACCAGCAGCTATATGGTGGCCCATCTCAAGTTCCAGGGGATCAGACAGACAGACAGACAGACAGACAGAGATAAGGATGGCAGGCCTGCCTGGTCTTACTTTCTTTCTTATCCTTTTTAAAAAATGTTTATTTATTTATTTATTTATTTATTTATTTATTATATATAAGTACACTGTAGCTGTCTTCAGACACTCCAGAAGAGGGTGTCAGATTCTCGAGAATCTAAAACCCTCTTATGGTCTGCATATGATGTACAAAAACACAGCCTCACATATACTTCTAAATATTTAAAATGGGTAGGGCCACTGATATGGCTCAACAATTAACAGCATTGTCTCCTCTTCTAGAGAACCTGGGATCAACTAACAGCAACTATATGGTGGCCCATCTCCAATTCCAAGGGATCAGACAGACTGACAGACAGACAGACTGACAGAGATAAGGATGGCAGGCCTGCCTGGTCTTTCTTTCTTTCTTATCCTTTTTAAAAAATGTTTATTTATTTATTTATATGTTTATCAGATAAAAGTACACTGTAGCCATCTTCAGACACTCCAGAAGAAGGTGTCAGATTCTGGAGAATCTAAATCCCTCTTATGGTCTGCATATGATGTACATAAACACAGCCTCACATTTACTTCTTAAAATTTAAAGGTGGAGGGGTCCACTGAAAGGGCTCAGCAATTAACAGCATTGTCTCCTCTGACAGAGAAACTGGGATCACCTACCTGCAACTATATGGTGGCCCATCTCCACTCCCAGGGGATCAGACAGACAGACAGACAGATAAGGATAAGGATAGCAGGCCTGCCTGGTCTTTCTTTCTTTCTTATCCTTTTTAAAATTTTTTTATTTATTTATGTATTTATTGGATATAAGTACACTGTAGCTGTCTTCAGACACTCCAGAAGAGGGTGGCAGATTCTGATGAATCTAAATCCCTCTTATGGTCTGCATATGATGTACATAAACACAGCCTCACATACACTTCTAAAAATTTAAAGATGGGTAGGGCCACTGATAGGGCTCAACAATTAACAGCATTGTCTCCTCTTCTAGAGAACCTGGGATCAACTACCAGCAACTCTATGGTAGCCCATCTCCAGTTCCAGGGGATCAGACAGACAGACAGACAGACAGACAGAGATAAGGATGGCAGGCCTGCCTGGTCTTACTTTCTTTCTTATCCTTTAAAAAATGTTTATTTATTTATTTATTTATTTATTTATTAAATATGAGTACACTGTAGCTGTCTTCAGACACTTAGTAGAGGGTGTGTAATTCTGGAGAATCTAAATCCTCTTATAATCTGAATATGATGTACATAAACACAGCCTCACATATACTTCTAAATATTTAAAGAAGTGTGGGGCCACTGAAAGGGCTCAACAATTAAGAGCATTGTCTCCTCTCCCAGAGAACCTTGGATCAACTACCAGCAACTATATGGTGGCCCATCTCCAGTTCCAGGGGATCAGACAGACAGACAGACAGACAGAGATAAGGTTGGCAGGCCTGCCTGGTCTTACTTTCTTTCTTATCCTTTTTAAAAAATGTTTATTTATTTATTTATTTATTTATTTATTTATTTATTTATTTATTTATTTATTATATATAAGTACACTGTAGCTGTCTTCAGACACTCCAGAAGAGGGTGTCAGATTCTGGATAATCTAAATCCTCTTATAATCTGAATATGATGTACATAAACACAGCCTCACATATACTTCTAAATATTTAAAGAAGTGTGGGGCCACTGAAAGGGCTCAACAATTAACAGCATTGTCTCCTCTTCCAGAGAACCTTGGATCAACTACCAGCAACTATATGGTGGCCCATCTCCAGTTCCCGGGGATCAGATAGACAGACAGTCAGACAGGCAGAGATATGGATGCCAGGCCTGCCTGGTCTTTCTTTCTTTCTTATCCTTTTTAAAAAATATTTACTTATTTATTTATTTATTTATCTATTTATTTATATTTTTAGTAGATATAAGTACACTGTAGCTGTTCAGACACTCCAGAAGAGGGTGTCAGATTCTGGAGAATCTAAATCCCTCTTATGGCCTGCATATGATGTACATAAACACAGCCTCACATATACTTCTAAAAATTTAAAGAAGGGTGGGGCCACTCTAAAAGCTCAACAATTAACAGCATTGTCTCCTCTTCCAGAGTACCTGGGATCAACTACCAGCAACTATATGGTGGCCCATCTCCAGTTCCAGGGGATCAGACAGACAGACATACAGACAGTGCTAAGGATGGCAGGCCTGCCTGGTCTTTCTTTCTTTCTTATCCTTTTTAAAAAATGTTTATTTATATTTTTATTTATGTATTTATTAGATATAAGTACACTGTAGCTGTCTTCAGACACTTCAGAAGAGGGTGTCAGATTCTGGAGAATCTAAATCCCTCTTATGGTCTGCATATGATGTACATAAACACAGCCTCACATATACTTCTAAAAAATTAAAGATGTGTGGGGCCACTGATAGGGCTCAACAATTAACAGCATTGTCTCCTCTTTCAGAGAACCTGGAATAAACTACCAGCACCTTATGGTGGCCCATCTCCAGTTCCAGTGGATCAGACAGACAGACAGACAGACAGAGATAAGGATGTCAGGCCTGCCTGGTCTTTCTTTCTTTCTTAACCTTTTTAAAAAATATTTATTTATTTATTTATGTATTTCTTAGATATGAGTACACTGTAGCTTTCTTTAGACACTCCAGAGGAGGGTGTCAGATTCTGGAGAATGTAAATCCCTCTTATGGTATGCATATGATGTACATAAACACAGCCTCACATTTACTTCTAAAAATTTAAAGATGTGTGGGGCCAATGAAAGGGATCAACAATTAACAGCATTGTCTCCTCTTATAGAGAACCTGGGATCAACTACCAGCAAATATATGGTGGTCCATCTCCAGTTCCAGGGGTTCAGACAGACAGACAGACATACAGACAGATAGAGTTAAGGATGGCAGGCCTACCTGGTCTTTCATTCTTTCTTATCCTTTTTAAAAAATGTTTATTAATTTAAGTATGTATTTTTTTCGTAGATTTAAGTACACTGTAGTTGTCTTCAAACAATCCCGAAGAGGGTGTCAGATTCTGGAGAATCTATATCCCTCTTATGGTCTGCATATGATGTACATGAACACAGCCTCACATATACTTCTAAAAATTTAAAGATGGGTGGGCCCACTAAAAGGGCTCAACAATTAACACCATTGTCTCCTCTTCCAGACAACGTGGGATCAACTACCAGCAACTATATGGTGGCCCATCTCAAGTTGCAGGGGATCAGACAGACAGATAGACAGACAGAGATAAGAATGGCAGGCCTGCCTAATTTTTCTTTCTTTCTTATCCTTTTTAAAAATGTTTATTTATTTATTTATTCATTTATTTATTTATTTATTTATTTATTAATTTATTAGATATAAGTACACTGTGCTGTCTTCAGACTCTCCAGAAGAGGGTGTCAAATTCTGGAGAATCTATATCCCTCTTATGGTCTGCATATGATGTACATAAACACAGCCTCACATATACTTCTAAAAATTTAAAGATGGGTGGGGCCACTGAATGGGCTCAACAATTAACAGCATTGTCTCCTCTTCCAGAGGACCTGGGATCAACTACCAGCAACTATATTGTGGCCCATCTCCAGTTCCAGGGGATAAGACAGACATACAGACAGACAGACAGACAAGGATTGCAGGCCTGCCTGGTTTTTCTTTCTTCTCTTATACATTTTAAAAATGTTTATTTATTTATATATGTATTTATTAGATATAAGTACACTGTAGCTATCTTCAGACACTTCAGAAGTGGGTGTCATATTCTGGAGAATCTAAATCCCTCTTATGGTCTGTATATGATGTACATAAACACAGCCTCACATATACTTCTAAAAATTTAAAGATGTGTGGGTCCACTGAAACGGCTCAATAATTAACAGCATTGTCTCCTCTACCAGAGAACCTGGGATCAACTATCAGCACCTATATGGTGGCCCATCTCCAGTTCCAGGGGATCAGACAGACAGACAGACAGACAAGGATTGCAGGCCTGCCTGGTTTTACTTTCTTTCTTATCCTTTTTAAAAAATGTTTATTTATTTATTTATTCATTTATTCATTTATTTATTTATGTATTTATTATATATAAGTACACTGTAGCTGTCTTCAGACACTCCAGTAGAGGGTGTCAGATTCTGGAGAATCTAAATCCTCTTATAATCTGAATATGATGTACATAAACACAGCCTCACATATACTTCTAAATATTTAAAGAAGTGTGGGGCCACTGAAAGTGCTCAACATTTAACAGCATTGTCTCATCTTCCAGAGAACCTTGGATCAACTACTAGCAACTATATGGTGGCCCATCTCCAGTTCCCGGGGATCAGATAGACAGACAAACAGACAGACAGTGTTATGGATGGCAGGCCTGCCTGGTCTTTCTTTCTTTCTTATCCTTTTTAAAAAATGTTTATTTATTTATTTATTTATTTATTTATTTATTTATTTATCTATTTATTTATTAGATATAAGTACACTGTAGCTGTCTTCAGACACTCCAGGAGAGGGTGTCAGATTCTGGAGAATCTAAATCCCTCTTATGGTCTGCATGTGATGTACATAAACACAGCCTCACATATACTTCTAAATATTTAAAGATGGGTGGCACCATTGAAAGGGCTCAACAATTAACAGCATTGTCTCTTCTTCTAGAGAACCAGGGAACAACTACCAGCAACTATTCGTGGGCCATCTCCAGTTCCCAGGTATCAGATTGACAGACAGACAGACAGACAGAGATATGGATGGCAGGCCTGCCTGGTTTTTCTTTCTTCTTATCCTTTTAAAAATGTTTATTTATTTATTTATTTATATATTTATTTATTTATTTATTTATTAGATATAAGTACACTGTAGCTGTTCAGACACTCCAGAAGAGGGTGTCAGATTCTGGAGAATCTAAATCCCTCTTATGGTCTGCATATGATGTACATAAAGACAGCCTCACATATACTTCTAAAAATTTAAAGAAGTGTGGGGCCACTCTAAAAGCTCAACAATTAACAGCATTGTCTCCTCTTCCAGAGTACCTGGGATCAACTACCAGCAACTATATGGTGGCCCATTTCCAGTTCCAGTGGATCAGACAGACAGACATACAGACAGTGATAAGGATGGCAGGCCTGCCTGGTCTTTCTTTCTTTATTATCCTTTTTAAAAAAATGTTTATTTATATATTTATTTATGTATTTATTAGATATAAGTACACTGTAGCTGTCTTCAGACACTCTAGAAGAGGGTGTCATCTAATGGAGATTCTAAATCCCTCTTATGGTCTGCATATGATGTTCATAAACACAGCCTCACATATACTTGTAAAAATTTAAAGATGTGTGGGCCCACTGAAAGGGCTCAACAATTAACACCATTGTCTCCTCTTCCAGAAAACGTGGGATCAAATACCAGCAACTATATGGTGGCCCATCTCAAGTTGCAGGGGATGAGACAGACAGACAGACAGACAGAGATAAGAATGGCAGGACTGCCTGATTTTTCTTTCTTTCTTATCCTTTTAAAAAATGTTTATTTATTTATTTATTCATTTATTTATTTATTTATTTATTTATTTATTTATTTATTTATTATATATAAGTACACAGTAGCTGTCTTCAGACGCTCCAGAAGAGGGTGTCAGATTCTGGAGAATATAAATCCCTCTTATGGTCTGCATATGATGGACATAAACACAGATTCACATACACTTCTTAAAATTTAAGATGGGTGGGGCCACTGAAAGGGCTCAGCAATTAACAGCATTGTCTCTTCTTCCAGAGAACCTGGGATCAACTACCAGCAACTATATGGTGGCCCATCTCCAGTTCCAGGGGATCAGATAGACAGACAGACAGTCAGACAGACAGAGATAAGGAGGGCAGGCCTGCCTGGTCTTTCTTTCTTTCTTATCCTTTTAAAATAATGTTTATTTATTTATTTATTTATTTATTTATTTATTTATTTATGTATTTATTAGATATAAGTACACTGTAGTTGTCTTCAGACACTCCAGAAGAGGGTGTCAAATTCTGGCGAATCTAAATCCCTCTTATGATCTGCATATGATGTACATAAACACAGCCTCACATATACTTCTAAAAATTTAAAGATGTGTGGGGTCACTGAGAAGGCTCAACAATTAACAGCATTGTCTCCTCTTTCAGAGAACCTGGGATAAACTACCAGCACCTTATGGTGGCCCATCTCCAGTTCCAGTGGATCAGACAGACAGACAGACAGAGAGACAGAGATAAGGATGGAGGCCTGCCTGGTCTTTCTTTCTTTCTTATACTTAATAAAAATATATATTTATTTATTTATTTATTTATTTATTTATTTATTTATTTATTTATTTGATATGAGTACACTGTAGCTGTCTTCAGACACTCTAGAAGAGGGTGTCATCTTCTGGAGAATCTAAATCCCTCTTATGGTCTGCATATGATGTACATAAACACAGCCTCAAATATAATTCTAAAAATTAAAAGATGGTTGGGCCCACTGAAAGGGCTCAACAATTAACACCATTGTTTCTTCTTCCAGAGAACGTGGGATCAACTACCAGCAACTATATGGTGGCCCATCTCAAGTTCCAGGGGATAAGACAGACAGACAGACAGACAGACAGAGATAAGGATGGCAGGCCTGCCTGATTTTTCTTTCTTTCTTATCCTTTTTAAAAAATGTTTATTTATTTATTTATTCATTTATTTATTTATTTATTTATGTATTTATTAGATATAAGTACACTGTAGCTGTCTTCAGACTCTCCAGAAGAGGGTGTCAGATTCTGGAGAATCTATATCCCTCTTATGGTCCGCATATGATGTACATGAACACAGCCTCACATATACTTCTAAAAATTTAAAGATGGGTGGGCCCACTGAAAGGGCTCAACAATTAACAGCACTGTCTCCTCTTCCAGAGAACCTGGGATCAACTACCAGCAACTATATGGTGGCCCATCTCCAGTTCCAGGGTATCTGACAGATAGACAGACAGACAGACAGACAGACAAGGTGGCAGGCGTGCCTGTTCTTTCTTTCTTTCTTATCCTTTTTAAAAAATGTTTATTTATTTATTTATGTATTTATTAGATATAAGTACACTGTAGCTGTCTTCAGACACTCTAGAAGAGGGTGTCATATTCTGGAGAATCTAAATCCCTCTTATGGTCTGCATATGATGTTCATAAACACAGCCTCACATATACTTCTAAAAATTTAAAGATGGGTGGGCCTACTGAAAGGGCACAATAATTAACACCATTGTCTCCTCTTCCAGAGAACGTGGGATCAAATACCAGCAACTATATTGTGGCCCATCTCAAGTTGCAGGGGATCAGACAGACAGACAGACAGACAGAGATGAGGATGGCAGGCCTGCCTGATTTTTCTTTCTTTCTTATCCTTTTTAAAAATGTTTATTTATTTATTTATTTATTTATTTATTTATTTATTTATTTATTTATTTATGTATTTATTAGATATAAGTACACTGTAGCTATCTTCAGACTCTCCAGAAGAGGGTGTCAGATTCTGGAGAATCTATATCCCTCTTATGGTCTGCATATGATGTACATAAACACAGCCTCACATATACTTCTAAAAATTTAAAGATAGTTGGGGCCACTGAAAGGGCTCAACAATTAACAGCATTGTCTCCTCTTCCAGAGGACCTGGGATCAACTACCAGCAACTAAATTGTGGCCCAATTCCAGTTCCAGGGGATCAGACAGACATACATACAAACAGACAGACAAGGATTGCAGGCCTGCCTTGTTTTTCTTTCTTTCTTATACATTTTAAAAAGGTTTATTTATTTATATATGTATTTATTAGATATAAGTACACTGTAGCTGTCTTCAGGCACTTCAGAAGAGGGTGTCATATTCTGGAGAATCTAAATCCCTCTTATGGTCTGCATATGATGTACATAAACACAGCCTCACATATACTTCTAAAAATTTAAAGATGTGTGGGGAAACTGAAACGGCTCAACAATTAACAGCATTGTCTCCTCTACCAGAGAACCTGGGATCAACTAGCAGAAACTATATGGTGGCCCATCTCCAGTTCCAGGGGATCAGACAGACAGACAGACAGACAGAGATAAGGATGGCAGGCCTGCCTGGTCTTACATTCTTTCTTATCCTTTTACAAAAATGTTTATTTATTTATTTATTTATTTATTTATTTATTTATTTATTATATATAAGTAAACTGTAGCTGTCTTCAGACACTCCAGAAGAGGATGTCAGATTCTGGAGAATATAAATCCCTCTTATGATCTGCATATGATGTACATAAACACAGCCTCACATATACTTATAAAAATTATAAATAGGTGGGGTCACTGAAAGGGCTCAGCAATTAACAGCATTGTCTCTTCTTCCAGAGAACCTGGGATCAACTACCAGCAATTATATGGTGGCCCATCTCCAGTTCCAGGGGATCAGACAGACAGACAGACAGACAGAGATAAGGAGGGCAGGCCTGCCTGGTCTTTCTTTCTTTCTTATCCTTTTAAAATAATGTTTATTTATTTATTTATTTATTTATTTATTTATTTATTTATTTATTTATGTATTTATTAGATATAAGTACACTGTAGTTGTCTTCAGACACTCCAGAAGAGGGTGTCAAATTCTGGAGAATCTAAATCCCTCTTATGGTCTGCATATGATGTACATAATCACAGCCTAACATATACTTCTAAAAATTTAAAGATAGGTGGAGCCACTGAAAGGGCTCAACAATTAACAGCATTGTCTCCTCTTCCAGAGAACCTGGGATCAACTAACGGCAACTATATGGTGGCCCATCTCCAGTTCCAAGGGATCAGACAGACAGACAGACAGACTGACAGAGATAAGGATGGAGGCCTGCCTGGTCTTTCTTTCTTTCTTATACTTTTTAAAAAATATTTATTTATTTATTTATTTATTTATTTATTTATTTATTTATTTATTTATTAGATATAAGTACACTGTAGCTGTCTTCAGACACTCTAGAAGAGGGTGTCATCTTCTGGAGAATCTAAATCCCACTTATGGTCTGCATATGATGTACATAAACACAGCCTCACATATACTTTTAGAAATTAAAAGATGGGTTGGCCCACTGAAAGGGCTCAACAATTAACAGCATTGTCTCTTCTTCCAGAGAACGTGGGATCAACTACAAGCAACTATATGGTGGCCCATCTCAAGTTCCAGGGGATAAGACAGACAGAGAGACAGACAGAGATAAGGATTGCAGGCCTGCCTGATTTTTCTTTCTTTCTTATCCTTTTTAAAAAATGTTTATTTATTTATTTATTCATTTATTCATTTATTTATTTATTTATGTATTTATTAGATATAAGTACACTATAGCTGTCTTCAGACTCTCCAGAAGAGGGTGTCTACATATGATGTACATGAACACAGCCTCACATATACTTCTAAAAATTTAAAGATGTGTGGGGCCACTGAAAGGGCTCAACATTTAACAGCATTGTCTCCTCTTCCAGAGAACCTGGGATCAACTACTAGCAACTATATGGTGGTCCATTTCCAGTTCCAGGGGATCAGGCAGACAAAGAGACAGACAGACAAGGGTGGTAGGCCTCCCTGGTTTTTCTTTCTTTCTGATCCTTTTTAAAAAATGTTTATGTATTTATTTATGTATTTATTCGATATAAGTACACTGTAGCTGTCTTCAGACACTCTAGAAGAGGGTGTCATATTCTGGAGAATCTAAATCCCTCTTATGGTCGGCATAAGATGGACATAAACACAGATTCACATACACTTCTAAAAATTTAAGATGGGTGGGGCCACTGAAAGGGCTCAACAATTAACAGCATTGTCTCTTCTTCCAGAGAACCTGGGATCAACTACCAGCAACTATATGGTGGCCCATCTCCAGTTCCAGGGGATCAGACAGACAAACAGACAGACAGACAGACAGAGATAAGAACGGCAGGCCTGCCTGGTCTTTCTTTCTTTCTTATCCTTTTAAAATAATGTTTGTTTATTTATTTATTTATTTATTTATTTATTTATTTATTTATGTATTTATTAGATATAAGTACACTGTAGTTGTCTTCAGACACTCCAGAAGAGGGTGTCAAATTCTGGAGGATCTAAATCACTCTTATGGTCTGCATATGATGTACATAAACAGAGCCTAACATATACTTCTAAAAATTTAAGATAGGTGGAGCCACTGAAAGGGCTCAACAATTAACAGCATTGTCTCCTCTTCCAGAGAACCTGGGATCAACTAACAGCAACTATATGGTGGCCCATCTCCAGTTCCAAGGGATCAGACAGACAGACAGACAGACAGACAGACAGAGATAAGGATGGAGGCCTGCCTGGTCTTTCTTTCTTTCTTATACTTTTTAAAAAATATTTATTTAATCATTTATTTATTTATTTATTTATTTATGTATTTATTAGATATAAGTACACTGTAGCTGTCTTCAGACACTCTAGAAGAGGGTGTCATCTTCTGGAGAATCTAAATCCCTCTTATGGTCTGCATATGATGTACATAAACACAGCCTCACATATACTTCTAAAAATTAAAAGATGGGTGGGCCCACTGAAAGAGCTCAACAATTAACACCATTGTCTCTTCTTCCAGAGAACGTGGGATCAACTACCAGCAACTATATGGTGGCCCATCTCAAGTTCCAGGGGATAAGACAGACAGACAGACAGACAGAGATAAGGATGGCAGGCCTGCCTGATTTTTCTTTCTTTCTTATCCTTTTTAAAAAATGTTTATTTATTTATTTATTCATTCATTCATTTATTTATTTATTTATGTATTTATTAGATATAAGTACACTGTAGCTGTCTTCAGACTCTCCAGAAGAGGGTGTCAGATTCTGGAGAATCTATATCCCTCTTATGGTCTGCATATGATGTACATGAACACAGCCTCACATATACTTCTAAAAATTTAAAGATGTGTGGGGCCACTGAAAGGGCTCAACAATTCACAGCATTGTCTCCTCTTCCAGAGAACCTGGGATCAACTACCAGCAACTATATGGTGGCCCATCTCCAGTTCCAGGGGATCTGACAGATAGACAGACAGACAGACAGACAGACAAGGTGGCAGGGCTGCCTGGTCTTTCTTTCTTTCTTATACTTTTTAAAAATGTTTATTTATTTATTTATTTATTTATTTATTTATTTATTTATTTATGTATTTATTAGATATAAGTACACTGTAGCTATCTTCAGACTCTCCAGAAGAGGGTGTCAGATTCTGGAGAATCTATATCCCTCTTATGGTCTGCATATGATGTACATAAACACAGCCTCACATATACTTCTAAAAATTTAAAGATGTGTGGGGCCACTGAAAGGGCTCAACAATTAACAGCATTGTCTCCTCTTCCAGAGGACCTGGGATCAACTACCAGCAACTATATTTTGGCCAAATTCCAGTTCCAGGGATCAGACACATACATACAGACAGACAGACAAGGATTGCAGGCCTGCCTGGTTTTTCTTTTTTTCTTATACATTTTAAAAATGTTTATTTATTTATATATGTATTTATTAGATATAAGTACACTGTAGCCGTCTTCAGGCACTTCAGAAGAGGGTGTCATATTCTGGAGAATCTAAATCCCTCTTATGGTCTGCATATGATGTACATAAACACAGCCTCACATATACTTCTAAAAATTTAAAGATGTGTGGGGCCACTGAAACGGCTCAACAATTAACAGCATTGTCTCCTCTACCAGAGAACCTGGGATCAACTAGCAGCAACTATATGGTGGCCCATCTCAAGTTCCAGGGGATCAGACAGACAGACAGACAGACAGACAAGGATTGCAGGCCTGCCTGGTTTTACTTTCTTTCTTATCCTTTTTAAAAATGTTTATTTATTTATTTATTTATTTATTTATTTATTTATTATATATAAGTACACTCTAGCTGTCTTCAGACACTCCAGAAGAGGGTGTCAGATTCTGGAGAATCTAAATCCCTCTTATGGTCTGCATATGATGTACATAAACACAGCCTCACATATACTTCTAAAAATTTAAAGATGTGTGGGGCCACTGAAGGGGCTCAAAAATTAACAGCATTGTCTCCTCTACCAGAGAACCTGGGATCAACTACCAGCAACTATATGGTGGCCCATCTCCAGTTCCAGGGGATCAGGCAGACAAAGAGACAGACAGACAAGGGTGGCAGGCCTCCCTGGTTTTTCTTTCTTTCTTATCCTTTTTAAAAAATGTTTATTTATTTATTTATGTATTTATTAGATATAAATACACTGTAGCTGTCTTCAGACACTCCAGAAGAGGGTGTCAGATTCTGGAGAATATAAATCCCTCTTATGGTCTGCATATGATGGACATAAACACAGATTCACATACACTTCTAAAAATTTAAGATGGGTGGGGCCACTGAAAGGGCTCACAATTAACAGCATTGTCTCTTCTTCCAGAGAACCTGGGATCAACTACGAGCAACTATATGGTGGCCCATCTCCAGTTCCAGGGGATCAGACAGACAGACAGACAGACAGACAGAGATAAGGATGGCAGGCCTGCCTGTTCTTTCTTTCTTTCTTATCCTTTTAAAATAATTTTTGTTTATTTATTTATTTATATATTTATTTATTTATTTATTTATTAGATATAAGTACACTGTAGTTGTCTTCAGACACTCCAGAAGAGGGTGTCAAATTCTGGAGAATCTAAATCCCTCTTATGGTCTGCATATGATGTACATAAACACAGCCTAAAATATACTTCTAAAAATTTAAAGATAGGTGGAGCCACTGAAAGGGCTCAACAATTAACAGCAATGTCTCCTCCTCCAGAGAACCTGGGATCAACTAACAGAAACTATATGGTGGCCCATCTCCAGTTCCAAGGGATCAGAGAGACAGACAGACAGACTGACAGAGATAAGGATGGAGGCCTGCCTGGTCATTCTTTCTTTCTTATACTTTTAAAAAAATATTTATTTATTTATTTATTTATTTATTTATTTATTTATGTATTTATTAGATATAAGTACACTGTAGCTGTCTTCAGACACTCTAGAAGAGGGTGTCATCTTCTGGAGAATCTAAATCCCTCTTATGGTCTGCATATGATGTACATAAACAGAGCCTCACATATACTTCTAAAAATTTAAAGATGGGTGGGGCCACTGAAAGGGCTCAACAATTAACAGCATTGTCTCCTCTTCCAGAGGACCTGGGATCAACTACCAGCAACTATATTGTGGCCCAATTCCAGTTCCAGGGGATCAGAGAGACATACATAGAGACAGACAGACAAGGATTGCAGGCCTGCCTGGTTTTTCTTTCTTTCTTATACATTTTAAAAATGTTTATTTATTTATATATGTATTTATTAGATATAAGTACACTGTAGCTGTCTTCAGGCACTTCAGAAGAGGGTGTCATATTCTGGAGAATCTAAATCCCTCTTATGGTCTGCATATGATGTACATAAACACAGCCACACATATACTTCTAAAAATTTAAAGATGTGTGGGGCCACTGAAACGGCTCAACAATTAACAGCATTGTCTCCTATACCAGAGAACCTGGATCAACTAGCAGCAACTATATGGTGGCCCATCTCCAGTTCCAGGGGATCAGACAGACAGACAGACAGACAGACAAGTATTGCAGGCCTGCCTGTTTTTACTTTCTTTCTTATCCTTTTAAAAAATGTTTATTTATTTATTTATTTATTTATTTATTTATTTATTTATTTATTATATAAAAGTACACTGTAGCTGTCTTCAGACACTCCAGAAGAGGGTGTCAGATTCTAGAGAATCTAAATCCCTCTTATGGTCTGAATATGATGTACATAAACACAGCCTCACATATACTTCTAAAAATTATAAATAGGTGGGTCCACTGAAAGGACTCAACAATTAACAGCATTGTCTCCTCTTCCAGAGAACCTGGGATCAACTACCAGCACCTAAAAGGTGGCCCATCTCCAGTTCCACGGGATCAGGCAGACAAAGAGACAGACAGACAAGGGTGGCAGGCCTCCCTGGTTTTTCTTTCTTTCTTATCCTTTTTAAAAAATGTTTATTTATTTATTTATGTATTTATTAGATATAAGTACACTGTAGTTGTCTTCAGACACTCTAGAAGAGGGTGTCAGATTCTGGAGAATATAAATCCCTCTTATGGTCTGCATATGATGGACATAAACACAGATTCACATACACTTCTAAAAATTTAAGATGGGTGGGGCCACTGAAAGGGCTCACAATTAACAGCATTGTCTCTTCTTCCAGAGAACCTGGGATCAACTACCAGCAACTATATGGTGGCCCATCTCCAGTTCCAGGGGTTCACACAGACAGACAGACAGACAGACAGAGATAAGGATGGCAGGCCTGCCTGGTCTTTCTTTATTTCTTTTCGTTTTAAAATAATGTTTATTTATTTATTTATTTATTTATTTATTTATTTATTTATTAGATATAAGTACACTGTAGTTGTCTTCAGACACTCCAGAAGAGGGTGTCAAATTCTGGAGAATCTAAATCCCTCTTATGGTCTGCATATGATGTACATAAACACAGCCTAAAATATACTTCTAAAAATTTAAAGATAGGTGGAGCCACTGAAAGGGCACAACAATTAACAGCAATGTCTCCTCTTCCAGAGAACCTGGGATCAACTAACAGAAACTATATGGTGGCCCATCTCCAGTTCCAAGGGTTCAGAGAGACAGACAGACAGACTGACAGAGATAAGGATGGAGGCCTGCCTGGTCATTCTTTCTTTCTTATACTTTAAAAAAAATATTTATTTATTCATTTATTTATTTATGTATTTATTAGATATAAGTACACTGTAGCTGTGTTCAGACACTCTAGAAGAGGGTGTCATCTTCTGGAGAATCTAAATCCCTCTTATGGTCTGCATGTGATGTACATAAACAGAGCCTCACATATACTTCTAAAAATTTAAAGATGGGTGGGGCCACTGAAAGGGCTCAACAATTAACAGCATTGTCTCTTCTTCCAGAGAACATGGGATCAACTACCATCAACTTTATGGTGGCCCATCTCCAGTTCCATTGGATCAGACAGACAGACAGACAGAGATAAGGAGGGCAGGCCTGCCTGGTCTTTCTTTCTTTCTTATCCTTTTAAAATAATGTTTATTTATTTATTTATTTATTTATTTATTTATTTATTTATTAGATATAAGTACACTGTAGTTGTCTTCAGACACTCCAGAAGAGGGTGTCAGATCCTGGAGAATCTAAATCCCTCTTATGGTCTGCATATGATGTACATAAACACAGCCTAACTTATACTTCTAAAAATTTAAAGATGGGTGGGCCCATTGAAAGGGCTCAACAATTAACAGCATTGTCTCCTCTTTCAGAGAACCTGGGATAAACTACCAGCACCTTATGGTGGCCCATCTCCAGTTCCAAGGGATCAGACAGACAGACAGACAGACAGACTGACAGAGATAAGGATGGAGGCCTGCCTGGTCTTTCTTTCTTTCTTATACTTTTAAGAAATGTTTATTAATTTAAGTATGTATTTATTAGATTTAAGTACAAGGTAGCTGTCTTCAGACACTCTAAAAGAGGGTGTCATCTTCTGGAGAATCTAAATCCCTCTTATGGTCTGCATATGATGTACATAAACACAGCCTCACATATATTTCTAAAAATTTAAAGATGGGTGGGCCCACTGAAAGGGCTCAACAATTAACAGCATTGTCTCCTCTTCCAGAGAACCTGGGATCAACTACCAGCAACTATATGGTGGCCCATCTACAGTTCCAGGGGATCAGACACACAGAGAGACAGACAGACACTGTAGGACCCAGAATATGGCAAGAAACCCTGAGAAAGGTGGAAAATTAATAATACACTCTGTAGTACCCAGAATATGGCAAGAAACCCTCATAAAAGTAGAAAATTAAAAACTCACACTTAAGGACCTCAAATATGGCAAGAAAACCTGAAAAATGTGGAAAATGAGAATAATCACAGTGTAGGAACCAGAATTCCGAAAATACTTGAAAAATGTCGTAAATGAGAAAATCACATTTTAGGACCCAGAATATGGGGAGAAACCCTGAGAAACGTGGAAAATTAAAAATACACTCTGTAGCACTGAGAATATGGCAAGAAACCCTCAACAAAGTAGAAAATTAAAAACTCACACTGAAGGATCCCGAATATGGCGCGAAAACATGAAAAAGGTAGAAAATGAGAATAATCACACTGTATTACCCAGAATTACAAAAACATGAAAAACATCGAAAATGAGAAAATCACACTTGTAGGACCCAAAATACGGAAAAACTTGAAAAACGTGGAAAATGAGAAAATCACACTGGAGAAACCAGAATATGCCGAACAACCATGAAAAACCTGAAAATTAAAAATTCACACTATTGGACACAGAATATGGTGAGAAACCATGAAAAGACTGGACAATTAAAAATTCACACTTCATTACCCAGATATGGAGAGAAATACTGAAAACCGTGGGAAAAAATTCACACTGAAGGACCTGGAATACGGCAAGAGACCCTGAAAAAACATGGAAATGAGAAAATCACACAGTACGACCCAGAATATGACGAAAAATCCTGAAAAAGATAAAATATTAAAATATCACACGGAAGGACCCGGAATATGGCGAAAAACCTGAAAAACGAGGAAGATAAAAAACTCACACTGAAGGACACCGAATATGGCGAGAAAACCTGAAAAAAGTAGAAAATTAAAAATTCACACTGAAAGACCCCGAATATGGTTTGAAAACCTGAAAAAGGTGGAAAATGAGAATAATCACACTGTAGGACCCAGATTATGCCCAGAAACCCTGAAAACGTGGAAAATTAAAAAAACATGCTGTAGGACCCAGAATATGGCGAGAAAACCTGAAAAAAGTAGAAAATTAAAAATTCACACTGAAGGACCCCGAATATGGTGAGAAAACCTGAAAAAGGTGGAAAATGAGAATAATCACACTGTAGGACCCAGAATTACGAAAAAACTTGAAAAACGTCCAAAATAATAAAATCACACTGCAGGACCCAGAATATGCCGAGAAACATTGAAAAACATGAAAATTAAAAATTGACACTGTCAGACACAGAATAAGGGAGAAACCATGAAAAAAGTGGAAAATTAAATATTCACACTGCATTACCCAGAATATGGCGAGAAATACTAAAAAACGTGGAAAATTAAAAATTCACACTGAAGGACATGGAATATGGCAAGAAAACCTGAAAAAGTGGAAATGAGAAAATCACACTGTAGGACCCAGAATATGAGAAAAAATCTGAAAAAGGTGGAAAATTAAAAATTCACACTGAAGGATCCGGAATATGGTGAAAAAACCTGAAAAACGAGGAAAATTAAAAACTCACACTGAAGGACCCAGAATATGGCGAGAAACCCTGAAAGAGTAGAAATTTAAAAACTCACACTGAAGGACCCCAAATATGGCGAGAAAACCTGAAAAATGGGGAAAATGAAAATAATCACATTGAGGGACCCAGAATTGGGAAAAAACTTGAAAAACCTCAAAAATGAGAAAATCACACTGCAGGACCCAGAATATGCCTAGTTTCCCTGAAAACCTGGAAAATTAAAAATACAAGCTGTAGGACCAAGAATATGGAGAGAAGCCCTGAAAAAGTAGAAAATTAAAAACTCACACTGAAGGACCCCAAATATGTCGAGAAAACCTGAAAAATTTGGAAAATGAGAAAGTCACACTGTAAGACCCAGAATATGACGAAAAAACCTGAAAAATGTGGGAAATTAAAAATTCACACAGAAGGACCTGGAATATGTCAAGAAAACCTGAAAAATTGGAAATGAGAAAATCACCCTGTAGGACCCAGAATATGACGAAAAAACCTGAAAAACGTGGAAAAATAAAAATTCACACTGAAGGACCCAGAATATGGTGAGAATACCTGAAAAACGAGGAAAATTAAAAACTCACACTGAATGACCCAGAATACGGCGAGAAACCATGAAAGAGTAGAAAATTAAAAATTCACACTGACGGACCCCAAATATGGCGAAAAAACCTGAAAAATGAGGAAAATGAGAAAATCACATTGTAAGACCCAGAATATGACGAAAAAACCTGAATAATGTGGAAAATAAAAAATTCACAGTGAAGGACACGGAATATGGCGAGAATACCTGAAAAACGAGGAAAATTAAAAACTCATACTGAAGGACACAGAATATGGCGAGAAACCTTGAAAAAAGTAGAAAATTAAAAATTCACACTGAAAGACCCCAAATATGTCGAGAAAACCTGATAAAGGTGGAAAATGAGAATAATCACACTGTAGGACCCAGAATTGCCAAAAAACTTGAAAAACCATAAAAATGAGAAAATCACACTGCAGGACACAGAATATGCCGAGAAACCCTGAAAACGTGGAAAATTAAAAATTAACACTGAAGGACCTGGAATATGGCAAGAAAACCTGAAAAACGTGGAAATGAGAAAAATCACAGTGTAGGACCCAGAATATGAAGAAAAAACCTGTAAAACTTGAAAAATTAATAATTCACACTGAAGAACCCAGAATATTGTGAGAAAATCTGAAAAACGTCGAAAATGAAAAATACACACTGTAGGACCCAGAACATGGCAAGAAACCCTGAAAGAGTAGAAAATTAAAAACTCACACTGAAGGACCCCAAATATGGCAAGAAACCCTGAAAAAAGTAGAAAATTACAAACTGACACTGAAGAACCCCAATTATGGCGAGAAAACATGAAAAAGGTGGAAAATGAGAAAATCACACTGTAGGACCCAGAATTACGAAAAAACTTGAAAATATCGAAAATGAGAAAATCACACTGTAGGACCCAGAATATGCCAAGAAACCCTGAAAACGTGAAAAATTAAAAATACAACGTTTAGGACCCAGAATACGGCGAGAAACCCTGAAAAACTTAGAAAATTACAAACTCACACTGAAGGACCCGAAAAATGGCTAGAAAGGCTGAAAAAGGTGGAAAATGAGAAAATCACACTGTAGGACCCAGAATTACGAAAAAACTTGAAAAATGTGGAAAATGAGAAAATCACACTGTAGGACCCAGAATATGCCGAGAAACGCTGAAAAAAGTGAAACATTAAATATTCACACTGTCGGACCAAGAATATTACCAAAAAAAAACCTTAAAAACGTGGAAAATTAAAAATTTACACTGTGGGACCGAGAATATGGCGAGAAACACTGAAAAATGTGGAAAATTAAATTCACACTGTAGGAACCAGAATATGCCGAGAAAACCTGAAAAAGTTTGAAAATGAAAAAATCACACTGTGGGACTGAGAATATGATGAAAAAAAAAACTTAAAAACATGGAAAATTAAAAACTCCCACTGAAAAACCTAGAATATGGCAAGAAACCCTGAAAAAGGTGGAAAATGAGAAATTCACACTGTAGGACCCAGAATATGATGATAAACACTGAAAAATATTGAAAAATAAAAATTCACACTATAGGACCAGAATATGGAAAAAAACCTTGAAAAACGTGGAAAATTAAAAATTCACACTGCAGGACCCAGAATATGCTGAGAAAACCTGAAAAAGGTGGAAAATGAGAAAATCACACTGTAGGACGGAGAATTGGGGAAAAAAACTTGAAAAAAGTCAAAAATTGGAAAATCGCACAGTAGGAGCCAGAATATGCCAGAAACCCTGAAAACGTGGAAAATTAAAAATACACGCTGTAGGATTCAGAATATGGCAATAAACCCTGAAAGAAGTAGAAAATTAAAAAACTCACACTGAAGGACCCGGAATATGGCGAGAAAACCTGAAAAATGTGGAAAATGAGAAAATCAACCTGTAGGACATAGAAATGCGAAAAAACTTTAAAAAAGTGGAAAATGAGAAAATCACATTGTAGGACCCAGAATATGCCAAGAAACCCTGAAAAACGAGAAAAAATAAAAATATGCTTTTGGAGCCAGAATATTGCAAGAAACACAGTAAAAAGTAGAAAATTAAAAACCTCACACTGAAAGACACCGAATATGGCAAAAAACCTGAAAAAGGTGGAAAATGAGTATAATCACACGGTAGGACACAGAATAGCGATAAAACTTGAAAAACGTACCCAGAATATGGCGAGAAATACTGAAAACGTGGAAAATTAAAAATTCAGACTGAAGGACCTGGAATATGGCAAGAAAACCTGAAAAACGAGGAAATGGGAAAATCACACTGTAGGAGCCAGAATATGCCGAGAAACCTTGAAAAACGTGGAAAATTAAAAATACACTCTGTAGGACCCAGAATATGGCGAGAAACCCTGAAAAAAGTAGAAAATTAAAAACTCACATTGAAGGACCCCGAATATGGCGAGAAAACCTGAAAAAGGTGGAAAATGAGAAAATCACACTGTAGGACCCATAATATTACAAAAAACTTGAAAGAAGTGGAAAATTAAAAATTCACAGTGAAGGACCCAGAATATGGCGAGAAAACCTGAAAAACGAGGAAAATTCAAAATTCACACTGTAGGAACCCAGAATATGGCTAGAAAACCTGAAAAAGTTGGAAAATGAGAATAATCACACTGTAGGACCAAGATATGTGAAAAAACTTGAAAAATTTCAAAATTGAGAAAATCACACTGTAGGACCCAGAATATGCTGAGAAAAACTGAAAAACGTGGAAAATTAAAAATACACGCTGTAGGACCCATAATATGTCGAGAAACCCTGAAAAATTAGAAATGTAAAAACTCACACTGAAGGACCCCAAATATGGCAAGAAAACATGAAAAAGGTGAAAAAAGAGAAAATCACACTGTAGGACCCAGAAATATGAAAAAAATTGAAAAATGTGGAAAATGAGAAAATCACACTGCAGAAACCAGAATATGCCGAACAACCATGAAAAACCTGAAAATTAAAAATTCACACAGTCGGACACAGAATATGGTGAGAAACCATGAAAAAGTGGACAATTAAAAATTCACAATTTATTACCCAGATATGGCGAGAAATACTGAAAACCGTGGAAAAAAATTCACACTGAAGGACCTGGAATACGGCAAGTGACCCTGAAAAACATGGAAATGAGAAAAATCACACAGTAGGACCCAGCATATGGCGAGAAAACCTGAAAAAAGTAGAAAATTAAAAATTCACACTGAAGGACCCCGAATATTGCAAGAAAACCTGAAAAGGGTGGAAAATGAGAATAATCAATCTGTAGGACCCAGCTTATGCCTAGAAACCCTGAAAACGTGGAAAATTAAAAATACATGCTGTAGGACCCAGAATATGGCGTGTAACCCTGAAAAAAGTTGAAAATAACAAACTCACACTGTAGGACCCCAAATATGGCGAGAAACCCTGCAAAAGGTGGAAAATGAGAAAATCACACTGCAGGATCCAGAATATGCCGAGAAAATGTGAAAAACGTGAAAATTAATATTCACACTAACGGACCCAGAATATGGCGAGAAACACTTAATAAAAAAGTAGGAAATTAAAAACTCACAGTGAAGGAGCCCAAACATGACCAGAAAAAACCTGAAAAAGGTGGAAAATTAGAAAATCACACTGTAGGATCCAGAATATGGCAAGAAATCCTGAAAAAAGTAGAAAAATAAAAACTCACACTGAAGGACCCCAAATATGGCAAGAAAACCCGAACAAGGTGGAAAATGAGAAAATCACACAGTAGGACCCAAAATTACAAAAAAACTTGAAAAAAGTGGAAAATGAGAAAATCACACTGCAGGACCAAGAATATTTAGAGAAATCCTGAAAAACGTGAAAATTAAAAATTCACACTCCAGGACCTAGAATATGCCGAGAAACCCTGAAAAACGTGAAAATTAAAAATTCACATTATCGGACCCAGAATATCGTTAGAAACCCTGAAAAACGTGAAAATTAAAAATTCAACTGAAGGACCCGGAATATGGCGAGAAAACCCTGAAAAAAGTAGAAAACTAAAAATTCACACTGAAGTACCCGGAATATGGCGAGAAAACCTGAAAAGGTGGAAAATGAGAATAATCACAGTGTAGGACCCAGAATTGCACAAAAATAAAACTTGAAAAACATCGTAAATGAGAAAATCAAACTGTAGGACCCAGAATATGGCAAGAAACCCTGAGAAACGTGGAAAATTAATAATACACTCTGTAGTACCCAGAATATGGCAAGAAACCCTCAAAAAAGTAGAAAATTAAAAACTCACACTGAAGAACCCCAAATATGCAAGAAAACCTGAAAAATGTGGAAAATGAGAATAATCACAGATTAGGACCCAGAATTGCGAAAATACTTGAAACGTCGTAAATGAGAAAATCACATTTTAGGACCCAGAATATGGCGAGAAACCCTGAGAAACGTAGAAAATTAAAAATACACTCTGTAGCACCGAGATATGGCAAGAAACCCTCAACAAAGTAGAAAATTAAAAACTCACAATGAAGGACCCCGAATATGGCGAGAAAACCTGAAAGAGGTGGAAAATGAGAATAATCACACTGTAGGACCCAGAATAGCGAAAAAAACATGAAAATCATGGAAAATGAGAAAATCACACTGTAGGACCCAGAATATGGCGAGAAACCCTGAGAAACGTGGAAAATTAAAAATACACTCTGTAGCACCCAGAATATGGCAAGAAACGCTCAAAAAAGTAGAAAATTAAAAATTCACACTGAAGGACCCCGAATATGGTGAGAAAACCTGAAAAAGGTGGAAAATGAGAATAATCACACTGTAGGACCCAGAATTACGAAAAAACTTGAAAAACGTCCAAAATAATAAAATCACACTGCAGGACCCAGAATATGCCGAGAAACATTGAAAAACATGAAAATTAAAAATTGACACTGTCAGACACAGAATAAGGGAGAAACCATGAAAAAAGTGGAAAATTAAATATTCACACTGCATTACCCAGAATATGGCGAGAAATACTAAAAAACGTGGAAAATTAAAAATTCACACTGAAGGACATGGAATATGGCAAGAAAACCTGAAAAAGTGGAAATGAGAAAATCACACTGTAGGACCCAGAATATGAGAAAAAATCTGAAAAAGGTGGAAAATTAAAAATTCACACTGAAGGATCCGGAATATGGTGAAAAAACCTGAAAAACGAGGAAAATTAAAAACTCACACTGAAGGACCCAGAATATGGCGAGAAAACCCTGAAAGAGTAGAAATTTAAAAACTCACACTGAAGGACCCCAAATATGGCGAGAAAACCTGAAAAATGGGGAAAATGAAAATAATCACATTGAGGGACCCAGAATTGGGAAAAAACTTGAAAAACCTCAAAAATGAGAAAATCACACTGCAGGACCCAGAATATGCCTAGTTTCCCTGAAAACCTGGAAAATTAAAAATACAAGCTGTAGGACCAAGAATATGGAGAGAAGCCCTGAAAAAGTAGAAAATTAAAAACTCACACTGAAGGACCCCAAATATGTCGAGAAAACCTGAAAAATTTGGAAAATGAGAAAGTCACACTGTAAGACCCAGAATATGACGAAAAAACCTGAAAAATGTGGGAAATTAAAAATTCACACAGAAGGACCTGGAATATGTCAAGAAAACCTGAAAAATTGGAAATGAGAAAATCACCCTGTAGGACCCAGAATATGACGAAAAAACCTGAAAAACGTGGAAAAATAAAAATTCACACTGAAGGACCCAGAATATGGTGAGAATACCTGAAAAACGAGGAAAATTAAAAACTCACACTGAATGACCCAGAATACGGCGAGAAACCATGAAAGAGTAGAAAATTAAAAATTCACACTGACGGACCCCAAATATGGCGAAAAAACCTGAAAAATGAGGAAAATGAGAAAATCACATTGTAAGACCCAGAATATGACGAAAAAACCTGAATAATGTGGAAAATAAAAAATTCACAGTGAAGGACACGGAATATGGCGAGAATACCTGAAAAACGAGGAAAATTAAAAACTCATACTGAAGGACACAGAATATGGCGAGAAACCTTGAAAAAAGTAGAAAATTAAAAATTCACACTGAAAGACCCCAAATATGTCGAGAAAACCTGATAAAGGTGGAAAATGAGAATAATCACACTGTAGGACCCAGAATTGCCAAAAAACTTGAAAAACCATAAAAATGAGAAAATCACACTGCAGGACACAGAATATGCCGAGAAACCCTGAAAACGTGGAAAATTAAAAATTAACACTGAAGGACCTGGAATATGGCAAGAAAACCTGAAAAACGTGGAAATGAGAAAAATCACAGTGTAGGACCCAGAATATGAAGAAAAAACCTGTAAAACTTGAAAAATTAATAATTCACACTGAAGAACCCAGAATATTGTGAGAAAATCTGAAAAACGTCGAAAATGAAAAATACACACTGTAGGACCCAGAACATGGCAAGAAACCCTGAAAGAGTAGAAAATTAAAAACTCACACTGAAGGACCCC